>NW_006779738.1:1080029-1110851 GCF_000442215.2 Lipotes vexillifer
AAAAAAAAAAAAAAAAAAAAAGTTACAGCCTTCTGTCTTCTAAAGGACAGTTAAATGATTTTGATGAAACTCCCCCATTTTAACTGTTAAATGGGAAGAAAAAAAAAAAAGTTAAGATTAGAAATATGCAGATACTTCCTAAACAATTGGAGGCATATGCTAACCAAATCAAATCTCTACAGAATCAAAGTTTTGGTCATTTTTGCTCTAAAGTATTAAAAACAAAAAGCGGTAAGCTCAAAGAACCACATGAAAGCTATTGGTGCCTAGTCATCTGAGCTTAAAGATTTCCTGAGGTCAAGAACCTGACTTAGCCGCTGGCTGGGAGTTTTGTGGGGTCACACCTGCCTCCCCCAAGCTGGCACGACCTCCGTGGAGAATTCCTTTGACGACTTTCTGGTAAGCAAGCATTTAAGGCTCCCAACAGCCTCACATATGATTGATCCTAAGTTATGCTTTCCAAAATAACTTGTTCCCTTGGAGCCTGGGTAACTATGTGTAAGACATGGCTCTGGGACAGGGCAGACCCAACTGTTGCTCGGTTATAGGCAAAAGCAACATTAATTGTACTTTCACAATTCTCTTCTTGAGGATGAATTCAAGTTTAAAGAAAAGCACACTGATGTCCCCCTCCCCAACCCCAGTCCATCCCAGCAACCGGGGAAGCAGCTTGTACTACCCAGACACCAAAATAAATATTCTTTAATTCAAGTTCACCATACTGTTACTATTTTCAGGGACCCAAACAAATGGCTGCTTGCACAGAGAAATTAAAGTGTTCATTTCGAAGGGAACAGCTCTCTATAATACGCCAGTCTCTGCGTTGGCAGTTTGGACAGAGCACAGTTCTAAGTGAGGAACAGCCCCCAATCAGGTCTGTCTACAGGTTTGCTCTACATATGGGGAAAGCTCTGGAAAACAGAAGGGCCAAAAACCAGGGAAGCTGGTCATTTCCAAAGTTCCTGCCCACTCCGCCCTGGGGGAACCAGGCTGGGATTTCCTCCATCGAGAAGTTCTTCCTTAGGGCTCACGCTGACTAAAAAGTGTTCATAAAAATAGATAATAAAGTCTTCATATCCTGAGCCATTTCAGACAGTTATATATTATAGTATAAAACACAGAAATATATGCTTTTCTAGTACAGCGTCAAGTCATCTAGCAGGCAATACGGCAAAATGTTAACACTAGTTTTCCCTACGGTATGACTTTTTAAAATTTCTTCTCCATATTTTCTGTAGTGAAGACATGACTTGGGTGATTATTTGAAAATGTATCTTAAAAAGGTAGTTTGGGAAAGTCTATATAATTTGTTAGGCTAGATTCTTCTCCCTTCCCTGGTTATCTGTAATTATGTTAGCTAGCTTTCTTTCACTCAGCCTCCATCGTTTTAACTGAAAAAGAAAAACTACTTAAATTGGATACACTCCAGCAAGCTTACATTTCTTTTTTTTTTTTTTTTCCGGTATGCGGGCCTCTCACCATTGTGGCCTCTCCCGCTGCAGAGCACAGGCTCCGGACGCACAGGCTCAGCCGCCATGGCTCACGGGCCCAGCCACTCCGCGGCAGGTGGGATCTTCCCGGACCGGGGCACGAACCCTCGTCCCCTGCATCGGCAGGCGGACTCTCAACCACTGCGCCACCAGGGAAGCCCGACATTTCTTAAGTTAATCAGTCGGTGAGGTGCTACTTCAGGACTTTTTTTTAAGTTTGACACTAAAATCCCTATTTCAATGTGAAGTTTTAAAATGCCAATGGAGAAGGTACACGCTGTCCAAGTCCAAGGACCGCAGCAGAGAAATCCTTAGTATCCAGTTACCCAGACACCAGTGACAGACAGCAACAGAACCCACTGTCACTCCCCAGGTATTTCTGACAGCATTCACCCTGCTTCCCGACCAAGTCCTTAATGGACTCAAATGGTGACAGCCCCACCTGTGTCTCATGATAGAAGGGACAATTTTACATTAAACGTGATTTTGTCCCACAGTAAATATATTTATCACCACTTCACTTCCAGACTTTCAAGTGTCTAAAGATATATACAATTTTATTAGAAAAAGACTTAAGCTGTCATAAGAACAAACCTAGAGATCCAACCTTGGAAATGGGTCCAGATATCTCAATAAAGTTTAACCCTTAGTTTTTTAGATGTGCAAAATAAGCATCCTTAAAGCCTAGCACATATTAACAGCAAGCCATCTGAAGTATGAGCATATATACTATTTATAAAACCACACGGACGGCATACAAACTACCATAAGGATGACGACAATGTGCATTTCGGAGGGAAACCTGGCCCACAGTAGGCATCCAGCGGGGTCCGTGGTCCCACACCCTCCAGACGCAGGGCTCACTCCCACCGCTGGCTACAAGGCTTGGTCTTCTAAAGGATTCGTGAGTTAGAAGATTCAGAAATTACTAGACAGTGATATTTAAAACTGTCAAAGTTTTAGAACTCTCATTTCACCAATATTTGCATTTTTTCAAGTTCAGAAATAGGCCAGTACTTTGAGAAAAGGCATTACTGTCCAAAATACAAATTATTTGGGTCTCAATATTATGTTAACCTTTTCTGAGGTGGCCTTGTGTACAGTGACCTGAACAGTGACCACAGAATTCGAAGTCTAAACTGGACCGCTTCTGAGAGTCAAAGGTGATGTTATTTATAGTTACTCTGGGACAAGAGCCACAACTGGGATTGTCCTGGGCAAACCTGGATGAGGGGTCACCCTACCTCTGGAATCAGTCCACCTTCCTTCCTCATTTCCTTTCATAAAGAATAGAGAACCTGGGCTTCCCTGGTGGCGCAGTGGTTGAGAATCTGCCTGCCAATGCAGGGGACACGGGTTCGAGCCCTGGTCTGGGAGGATCCCACATGCGGCGGAGCAACTAGGCCCGTGAGCCACAACTACTGAGCCTGCGCGTCTGGAGCCTGTGCTCCGCAACAAGAGAGGTCGCGATAGTGAGAGGCCTGCACATTGCAATGAAGAGTGGCCCCCGCTTGCCACAACTAGAGAAAGCCCTCATACAGAAACGAAGACACAACACAACAAAAATAAATAAATTAATTAATAAACTCCTACCCCCAACATCTTCTTAAAAAAAAAAAAAGAATAGAGAACCTGAGAGATGGGCAAGATGTTGTAACCCTTCAACTTACACAATATTACATGCTAACTACATCTCAATAAAGCTGGGAAACAAATAAAATAAAATAAAATGAATCTTTGTAAGGAAGGAGGTGGCCTGGAACTGCTACATGCAGGCAGCAGCCCCCATCCCTCCCAGGGCTCCCCTAGAAATTCACATACCTAAGCAGGTGAGGGTGTGATCTGTACCTAAAGAAGCTGCGGAAGCAGTCTTGGCAAAACTGCCCCTAAAAATAACCTTTCCCCAAGAACACTTAACACGTGTGCTCTGCTCCTTCCTCCCTGCACGCTGGGGTGGTGGAGGAAACAAAGATGCAGAGGTATCAAATTCAGCCTCTTCAGACACGGTGCTCACCTCCTGTCTCAAATTCAGGCTCCCGACTCAAAGAAGTAAAAGCAGTGGTCGCGGGAGCTAGACCAATAAACCTGAAGGAGGTTATGGGGTCAGTTTATCAGATCAGTCTGCAGCAGGAGAAGAGAAATACCCTATCAGTACTGACTTTACAAGGGGTCACAAACAGCAGTTAACCATCCCGTTTACAGGATGTAAAAGGCTTTGCCTCTGCCAACAGTGCTTTCCTTGCACAATTCTGTCCTCTTCTCCTACAGAGCCTGAAATTCACCGTTGGAATTAGACAACAGCGTTATTGTCTTAGAAAGGTCACCTTTAAAATATTGATGATCTCTGGAAAAGCAGGTCTTGGCAATCTTTGGTTTTTAGAAATAGCCAGTTGTAACATTAACAGCATGAGAAATTACTAGGAGAACTGGGGGTTAGGAGAGGTATCCCAGCAGAGCAGGGAGGAGGCCTGGACAGCCAAAAGGGGTTAGCAGGAAGAGTGGGGTCTGGGGGGGAGAAGACTGGTGTTTCAAAACAGGGAAGGCAACTGTCGGCTTAATTGGCAGTTTTGATTCAAAATTTCGTTTAGAGAATAAAGCATCTATTGAACATAAAAACTTTCTTTTTCCTTTTAGGATTGGACATCCCTGGTAATTATTTCACAATGTATACATTTATCAAAACATGTGGCACCCTTTAAATATATAAAATGTTTTATTTGTCAAGGACATCTCAATAAAGCTGGGGGAAAAAAAGAACCAGGCATCCCCTATTCATGAAACTTTGGTTTTCCTTGGCCAGTGGGATTCAGAGGGATTCGCTATATGTTCTCTCTGCTTTTATATATGTTTGAAATTTTCCATAATAAGAAGTTAAAAATAAATAAAAGGCAGGATTTTTTTCAATGGAAAGTGAAGGGAGTCCTTGGCACTGCCTTTGGCCAAATCTCTGTGGATCCCAAATCTTGGAGAGCATCCCTGTCCACTAAGACATCACGTCTGCAGGAGGATGGCTCTAATCTATGCTCTTGCCTCTCGAAGTCTCCTTTTCTAGTTCCAAAAGGGAACTGACTCAAATACTTAGGCATCCTGAACCCCGAATTCTTTTTGGAACTGTGTCAGACAGACCAGCAGGTAATTCCAAAGATGTGCCCTTAATGGCACGTCCTGTAAGCCTCCATTTGAGAGGTGTAGTTGGCTTTTCCTGTGGTCCCTTTCCTCCTCCTCTGGCACTTCTGTGGGACAGAGTGATTGCTAGGCCCTCACTTGGGGTTACCTTGGAAGGACAGTATTTTCCATAACTCAAAATTTAGTCTTCTCATTCTCAACAGATGTTCCCCCTGGACCAATTTAGAAATTAAAAATTCAGACACACACACCCTTATGCATGGGCAGTAGGTTTCGGATAAATGAAAACTTAGGAATACTGAATTCCAGATGTTTTCTCTGGGTTGTTGGTTAAAACTCTGAGCAAAAAAGCAACGAAAACAGAAAAATTTAGTGGTTAAAAAGCACCACCTTTGACCACTCACAATAGCCAATAAACAGCCTAGATGTCCATCAACAGAGGAATGGATAAAGAAGATGTGGTACATCTATACAATGGAATACTACTCAGCCATTAAAAAGAATGAAATCATGCCATTTGTAGCAACATGGATGGGCCTAGAGATTATCACACTAAGTGAAATAAGTCAGAAAGAGAAAGACAAATACCATATTGTATCACTAGTATGTGGAATGTAAAACAAGACACAAATGAACTTATCTGTAAAACAGAAACAGACTCACAGACATGGAGAACAGACCTGTGGCTGCCAAGGGGGAAGGAGACGGATTGAGAGTTTGGGGTTAGCAGAGCAAACTGTTATATATATATAATGGATAAACCACAAGGTCTTACTGTATAGCATAGGGAACTATGTGGTTTATTCCCTGTGATAAACCATAATGGAAAAGAATATGGAAAAGAATACATATGTCTAACTGAATCACTTTGCTGTACAGCAGAAATTAACACAACATTATAAATCAACTAAAATTCAACAAAATAAGTTTTAAAAAAATAAAAATAAAAGCACTGCCTCTGGAGTTAAGCACCCTGGATCCAAACTTTAGCTCTGCCACTTGCAGACCAAAGTGTGCAATGAAATAATTAGCATCTCCATGTGTTATAAAATCTCGATTGTGAGAGAGAATATCTTTGTAATTTAGACAAAATTCTGTGTGCATGTTCCAGCTACCACTTCCCCACCCTCAGCCACCCTTAGGTAAGTTACTTAGCCTCCCTGGTTGAAAAATGAGAATCACAATACTCATCTCCTAAGACTGTTGTGACGTTCGAATAAAATAATACGTATGGTCAAAACAGTGCCTGCAAATTCTCAATAAATAGCTGCTCTGCCCTATATACTGAATAGTTGGGGATACTGGGAACCATATGCCAAATCCCCTCCTATTCTTTTTTTAATCCATTGGAAAAAATCCATATATTAAAATATCACTTTTACTGTCTTACTGGAATGTTTTTGTTTTGCTGTTATACTGAAAAAATGAAAATAAACATCATTTTGTCCCAAAATTTAACAGGAAAGGTATGCAATGAAATATTCAGATACTTCCGATTTCATAAACTGCAGTAACAGAATAGAAATTGTACGGTTTACAAAATGTAAAACACATGGTTTGCATTTTTCCAACGAATATCCCCTCCTCACGTCCCAGCCCAACCTGATCTTTACCCTTGCCGCACCTCCAACATGGATTTGTTTTAAAATAGGAAAATATTACCCTCTATGGGTAATCTCAAAACTGATTGCAATTCTGTTATGTCTTTTACTATTTTCATGACTGATACACCCAAAATATCAATAATATTTTTTAAAACTTAAAACAAAACCCCTAAATGAGGACCATCTCTCATCCTATTTTCTTAATTTTATAAATGATAAAACAGAAAAGGGAAACCCACCTTGTGGTTGAATGCTACACTTGGTATGTTAAGATGAAACCAATTCTTTTCAGTAATGAAACTACTTTCTTCAGTAATCCTTACAAATTTTCAATAAAGTCTTCCTCAATAAAGCCCAGCCTTGGCCATTCCAGCTGCAGAAGGATTTTATGTCACAGACTTGAGCACACTGCCATAAATAGTTTCTTACAGCTTTTCACTTCCTTTGCAAGCATAACTTATCTCATGAGCTAAAAGATCTCCCATTCCACGGTGCCAAAGCCCTGGGTTTCTGTTCCAGCGACTAAACGGATTCAAATGTCAGATTCAGATGGACTGGCGAAGTTCCAGAGAAATACCAAGGTGAGATTTCTCCCGGAAGAAAATCAGACATTTCGACAGTTCATCTAGTTTTAAGTCATCCAGTAAATGCATGTTTTCATCCAGAGAAGCGATGCTTCCACGTTCCGGTAATCACTGCTTCCTCTGGGAGCCCTCAATGTTAAGCTCACCTCAGCGTCTGGCAGGTAGATCTTCCACTGTCCCCTCCTTACAGTTTCAACCATGGCCTCTGAGCAGATAACTCCCACACCTAAATCTCTAGGCTTGACCTTCCTTCTCGATATTTCCATGGGCTGTCAAGCCCTCAATCCAAACCTCACATTTTTAACTTCTACAAAACCTAACCACCCCTTATTTTCCCAAATGAATACCAAAGGCATTAGAGGTAAGACTAGAAACCAGCTGAACTCACTTTTATGGCTTGGCTGTGGCGTGGTCTTGGTCAAGTACCTTGAATATAGTGGGACAATAGTGGTAAGGTGGTTTTATTGGGTTGAGCCATAAGAAACTGCAATTTTTGGAGGTCAAAATGGTCAGTGTGAAAAATGTCCTACGGTTCAACCTAATGCATACAAAATATCTTAAAATCCTAATAAAAAACAATGAGATTAGATTACCTACCTTCTAAATAATTATTATCTTCCCATTCTGCTGGACTATAATGAAGAAACTTAAAAGACTCCTCATGACTCTAAAAGATAGGATTTCTTTTTTTTTTTTTTTTTTTTTTTTTTGGCCGTGCTGCGTGGCATGCA
Source organism: Lipotes vexillifer (assembly GCF_000442215.2). NCBI lineage: Eukaryota > Metazoa > Chordata > Mammalia > Artiodactyla > Lipotidae > Lipotes > Lipotes vexillifer. The sequence continues at coordinate 1,087,565 of NW_006779738.1, forward strand.
GCCTCTTAGTTCCTCGACCAGGGATCCAACCCGTGTCTCCTGCAGTGGAAGCGTGGAGCCCTAACCACTGGACAGCCAGGGAAGTCCCGAGGATTTCTTGAGTTGCCGATCTCAATTCTAATTGCCTGTATAAGACTCAGTCATACCTTCAATATCAAATACTGTTCTCATTTCCCCTCAACCTCATATTCACTTACTTGCCCACTTGATCCTCACAATCACTAAAAAATAAGAGTTTTTCCCGAGATAGCATGCCTTTTTAATGAAAAGGTTGTAACAGAGGCTAATGAGAATCTATTTTCATTATATAGCAACTTCTAGGAATGATGACCAATACATTTATCCCCTAGCAAAAACAAACAAACACAGCAAGACAACTCAAAGCCATGCTAACTCTGTAGTCTTGGGTTTGGCTTATATCAATACCGTCCAGGCCAATTCTTTTCCAGGGTCCACATACTCTGCAGAATCATCTGCATCTCTTCTCTCTTTTCCATTTCTACTACTGTGAAGCCTAGCATGTCTTCCAAGAGTTTTTGTCTTACCAGGTTTTACATTCAGAAGAACACATTTAAATGTATACTTCTCTGAATCTAAATGAATTTGGAATTTTCTCTCTGATGTGGGTAAAGGTTTTCAGTCTGGACAAAACAGTAAGCTCTGGGCTACCAGAGCTTCGTTCATTAACATGGTGACACATTTTATTATCATTTAAATAAATCTACATGTATGATTTTATTTTATTCCCCAAATCTCTAAATTACAAATTATTGTTATTTTTTTAATTAAACAGCTTATCTTTGTAGGCTCAGTCTGAGAATAAGAGCTAAGTCGGAGAAGTCCATCGTTTGGGGAACTTGATGAGAAAACATCTTTAAGGAGCATTAGACAAGTATGAGCTGGAGTTAATACATTTGTAGCTCAAGGAGTTGCAATGATTGCAAAAAAAAAATTTAATTGTACTAAATTCTTTCAGAAATATGACTTATAATTCCTGCATTTCACAAATGTGAGTGCAGACTCTAAGCAGGACCATTGCAGGGCCAGGGGGCCACAGGACAGTGTCTGCTTGTAGGGGAGACCAGGACAGCACCCAGGGGCCCATGTTCTAGAGGAGGGGCCCGAGGAAGAACTCCCAGGGCGGGCAGAGGAGGTAGTCTCGGGTATAAGCAAAGAGGAGAATCAAACACGTGGGCTCCAGGAGCCCCAGCGGGAGAGACGGAGCAGACAGAGGCTGGCTCAGGCCTGGCTCCCAACACCCTCCTGAAGGCAATAAAGGACCACACAGGGCCTTTAAGCAGAAATACCATGACCAGGCTTGTGTTTTATACAGATACTCCTGCAGCATCAGGCAGAAAAAAGCCTGAAGGCAAGTGTGGTGTGTGGAAGGTGACAAAGCAGGGGCCACTGCCCCCATCCAGGCAGGAAGTGCAGAGGCCCTGAAGGCCTTAAAGCACAGGAGGGGAGGAAGGGGCAGGGTCTGGAGGACTTTAGGAGGTGGGCTCACAGGAGGTGAGAGAGAGGGAAGCCTCAAGGGTAACTCCCAGCTTCCCTGCACGGGCGCCAGGGAGGAAGATGCTTCCAGGCACCGCGACAGGGGACCATGCAGGAGGGGCTTTGGAAATGCTCTCCACTCCATTCCACCGGCCAGGGTGAACTCGGTGTCCCTCCTCTGTACTTCTCACTGCCCTTTCTGTCTCTTGAACTAAGCTGCAAGCTCCTTAAAGCCTGGGGTGGTGTCAACTCCATTCCCTAAGCCGGGCCTCTAGCGGGACCGGGCCTCTAGCGGGACCGGGCCTCTAGCGGGACCGGGCCTCTAGGGGGACCGTAATAAACGTCTGCCAAAGGAAGGAAAAGAATAAACAGCCATGCTTGTGCTCCACTTCTATTCTGCCCTTCACTACGGCTGCAGGAGAAAACATCTAGTTTCTGATCAAGAAAATCGTGGGGAGGGGTACAGGTGTGGTGTGGGGCTCAGAGGCCAGTGCGCAAGTGCTCAGACTGATACGTGCTTGCGTAAAACATGTTCCTCAGCTTCTTTAGAAAAACCCATTTCTGGCACTCAAGATTTTCCTTCCTTTGAACTGAGTCTAGCACAGTAGTTAGCAAGCGTTTTCCCCCTCATCTTTGCTTTCTGTTCTTTCTGGAAGAACTAGTACCGTTCCCACGGAAACAGCGGTACAATTCTGACTGTCCTCCAACGTATTCCGTACCAACTCCTCTGCTCATCACGGGAGTGCCTCCACCCACCCCAGAGCTGCACCTTTTCTGTAGCCCAGCTGCAGCAACCGACTGCAGGGCTTTCTGACAGTTTTCTGAAGCTGCTGTTCTTTAGGCTTCCCAGCTAATAGTTCTATTCCTCCTCCCACGCTCCCGGAAAATCATATCTTGGGTTCAAGTTTCTTCCTTGGTGAATGTGGCTGAAGGGGTAGGGCAGACCCCCAGGACACACTGCAGTGCCTAAGAGAAGATGCAGAAATCACAAAGAGTGATTTCCCCACCTTCCAACTCCTGCACCTGTGGTTCTCCATAGCAAACCAAGGGCATCTTGAGAACAACAGCCCTTCGGGGGGCAGAGATTTCTTAGGGCTCATACAAGATTCTGCCTTTGCAAGCCTGCCCATCAGCAACTCTCTGTGGACATCAAAGGCTGCCTGAAACTCCAGCCCTGCATTTAGGCAATGGCCACCTGGACACACAACTTGCCCCTCAGCACTCAGCCCCTGCACTGAATGATACATCCTGTAAATGGTCAGCTTTCCACCCAGACACCTCTCCTGGTTAGATAAGCAGACACTCCTCATTAGTTTGTTTGTTACTTGTCAATATCACTATCTTGAGTTTTAAGCCCAGGAGCTCTAATGGTGAGATCATGTCTGCTTAATTGGACTTATACAACAGCCTGCCGTGCAACAACATGGGGTTATTTAATACTTTTTATAATCCCTCCTGATCACTCTCAAATTGATGGCTTCCTCACCACTGCTTCTAATCCTCACCGCTTTAAACGTATCATTCCCGTAACGGGCTTCTACCTGGGTCCCCCACCTCAGCCCTTCACCCACTGCGATTTATTCTGCAAACAATATTCTACTTGAAGCATGGCTCTTCCGGGCTCAAATATTCCCAGAGCTCTGCACTGCTTGAAGAACGAAGTCCACGCTCACCCTGGCATCCTAGGTCCTCTGTAAACTGGCCCCGGATTACCTATGCAATTTTCTCTCTAAATCTGAATCTGTATCTTTAGCTTCAGTTAAGCCTAGACTGTTCACTCTATTTCTCTAGCCAGGAATGTTCTGTTTCGCTCTCCTCGCCACCCAGCTAGTATTTAGTTATTCCTCAAATTAAGGCCCACCCCAAGTTCTACTCCCTTGTAAAGCTGTTTCCCCATTATCCTCACCCACAATGCTTTTCCTTATTTGATCTCCTAAAATTTTTGCTCTTTATACAACAAGCACCTGGCACTTGTTATTAAACAATTTCTTGTTCTAAGTGTGGAAGCGTGTAAACCCTACCTTTAAAGGTACATGGGGGGGAGGAGGTAATAGGAAGTTACTGTTTAACAGACACAGACTTTAACTTGGGGGTGAGATGGAAAAGTTCTGGAGATGGATGGTGGTGATGGTTGCACAACAACGTGAATGTATTAATGTCACTGAATTGTACACCTAAGAATGGTTAAAACGGTACATTTTATGTTATGTAGATTTTACAATTTTTTTTGAAAAGTACATCCAAGTCACTGAGGAACAAATCACGTGCTTCTGCAACCCCACAAATTCAATCACAGTGCTAATTACTACGACACCACCTGATGAAATTAATAAGTATTGGCTGCACTAGGATAGTAATAATATTTGAACATTTACAGATCACAAAGCCCCTTCGACGTAAACCAGTTTGACCATTTGATTCTGAAAAACTCTGTGAGGCCAAGAAAGACAGGAATCCCTTATCTTTACTTTCTAGATGAAGAGATGGAACTCGAAAGGCTTAGTGACTTGATTTCAGCCAAACAGAGGGTACCAGGCAGAGCTGAGATTCATCTGGGTCTCATGAATCTGAGACACTTCCCAGGCCCCTCGTTAATCATTCACCTCGTTGGAAGAATTCGTGCCTTTTTTTCCCCAGGAAAAATTCCCGCAAGAGCGTACGTACTCCACTGTGCAGGGGAGAAGAGCCTTGACCTGCACCCTTAACCAGCAGTTGTTCCTTGAGACACTGAAAGGGGCAACTGGCAGGTTCTGGATCCTCTATTTAATCCAACCTGTGCGCAGCTGCTCCCACACAAGCGTCCTTCCCCACTGCCTGACCCCACGTGGCAACATTTCAGCCTGATGACAGGACAGGCAGCAGGTGTGCTGAGGAGAACAGTGAGCTGCTCCATCTAAACTGTGTCTCTGCAGAAGAACTTGGATTTCTTTAGGAACAATGAAAACTAATTAGAATTCTGAATGTGGAATATGGAATACATGAACGACTCTCTTATGCTCTCCACAACTGGTGAAAAAGAGTATCGATCACCTAGCCCTATACAGATTAAGGATGTTAAGGGCCCTTTATGTATCGAAACACACAGTCATTTCCTTAAAAGGTCTGTTCTAGCCTCCCAGAGTGGTGAAAGACAGCGCCCTGTGCCCACGGAGATAGCACACATATTCAGCATTGCTGTTCTGACAAGTCACCTCCCGATTAGGCCGCAGTTGAATTAAAGGCTGAATGTGCTCTTTGCTTCCAGGAGAAGCTTACTTCTAAACACCAAAGCTCTAGAAGTTTCAGAAGTCCACTAAAGAGAGCTTCATTTATGTGACTACAAATATTCTTAAACACCCCTGAAAGAGGAGATCACTTTGAAATGCCTGTACACACTCATGCTAAATTCAACATCTTCTAAATTGCCTTTCTTTTGGAAAAAGCACTGCATGTCCTCAAAAAATTGAAAACCAGTCACTGCCACAAAGATCCAGAAATTCCACTTCTAGGTATCTAATCAAAAAAACCCAAAAGCAGGGACATGAAGAGATATTTGTACACCCATGTTCACAGCAGCATTATTGACAATAACCAAAAGGTAGAAGCAATCCACGTGTGCATCAACCAATGAATGGATAAACAAAATGTGGTCCATACAGTCAGTGAAATATTATTCAGCCTTAAAAAGGAAGGGAATTCTGACACATGACACAACGTGGATGAACCTTGAGGACATTATGCTAAGTGAAGTAAGCCAGATGCAAAAGGACAAATAGTGTATGATTCCACCCATATGAGGTCCCTAGGGGTCAAATTCATGGAGACAGAAGGTAGAAGGGTGGTTGCCAGGGGCTGGGGGGTGGGGAGAATAGAAAGTTATTGTTTTATACAGAGTTTAATTTTGCAAGATGAAGAGTCTTGGAGATTGATTGCACAACAATGTGAATGTACATAGCACGCCTGAACTGGATGCTTTAAAATGGTTAAGGTTGGGCTTCCCTGGTGGCGCAGTGGTTGAGAGTCCGCCTGCCGAGGCAGGGGACGTGGGTTCGTGCCCTAGTCCGGGAAGATCCCACACGCCGCGGAGCGGCTAGGCCCGTGAGCCATGGCCGCTGAGCCTGCGCGTCCGGAGCCTGTGCTCTGCAACGCGAGAGGCCACAACAGTGAGAGGCCCGTGTACTGCAAAAAAAAAAAGAAAATTAAAAAAAAAATTTTTTTTAATTTAAAAAAATTTTTTTTAAAAATCAAAAAAAAATTAAAATGGTTAAGACGGTAAATTTTATGTTAAAAAAAAAAAGATCTCCCATCACATACACACACAGCACTACAGTTTTACTAAGTCCTTCTGTAGCAAGGCATTCCATACCAGAGCAAGGTTTACCACAGCCCATAAGACTCTGTGAACTGTGGATATAATTAGGTCCCTCATCCATTATAACGCTACAGACGTCATCATGTGTTACCAGCATCTGTTGACAGATCTCATACCCGGCATATCATTGAAATGGCAAGTGTGGAAAAGGTAGCCCACAATAGAAACAATGGTATTTTATCCCTGTCCTGTTCCAGCAGTTTGGCTCATAGGACATAAATAGAGGCTACTGCTCTGGCTGCCCGGACCTCACAGTTCAGTATTACTTTACTGACTTGAGTGGGTTCTCTACCAAAAGTAGAAACAGAGGATCTTCTGGATGTGTTCAGGTCTGTGTCCTAACGTAATGTTTGGCTCTGTTTTGTTTGTCACTAAAGTCACAACACAGCACTCAAGCTACCTAAGAAAAAGATGACATATGTCTGCTTTTTAATATATAATATACAAGTGCTATATAATTATAATAATATATTCACGCAGGAACCCCAAACTTTAAAAAAAAATCACAACAATGAAATTATATCCAAAAATACTGTGAATTAAAAAATATATATAATTATATATCATATATTAAAAATAATTTTAAAATTATATGTATATGACAGAAGACATATATCAATGTTGTCTTTGGAAACTAAAATTAACTCTATCCTGTACTGTAATTTTAAAAAATCAACAGAAACCACTGTGATTAGACTATTACTTTCAAAAATGATGGGCACCCTGGTGGCGCAGTGGTTGAGAGTCCGCCTGCCGAGGCAGGGGACGTGGGTTCGTGCCCTAGTCCGGGAAGATCCCACACGCCGCGGAGCGGCTAGGCCCGTGAGCCATGGCCGCTGAGCCTGCGCGTCCGGAGCCTGTGCTCTGCAACGCGAGAGGCCACAACAGTGAGAGGCCCGTGTACTGCAAAAAAAAAAAGAAAATTAAAAAAAAAATTTTTTTTAATTTAAAAAAATTTTTTTTAAAAATCAAAAAAAAATTAAAATGGTTAAGACGGTAAATTTTATGTTAAAAAAAAAAAGATCTCCCATCACATACACACACAGCACTACAGTTTTACTAAGTCCTTCTGTAGCAAGGCATTCCATACCAGAGCAAGGTTTACCACAGCCCATAAGACTCTGTGAACTGTGGATATAATTAGGTCCCTCATCCATTATAACGCTACAGACGTCATCATGTGTTACCAGCATCTGTTGACAGATCTCATACCCGGCATATCATTGAAATGGCAAGTGTGGAAAAGGTAGCCCACAATAGAAACAATGGTATTTTATCCCTGTCCTGTTCCAGCAGTTTGGCTCATAGGACATAAATAGAGGCTACTGCTCTGGCTGCCCGGACCTCACAGTTCAGTATTACTTTACTGACTTGAGTGGGTTCTCTACCAAAAGTAGAAACAGAGGATCTTCTGGATGTGTTCAGGTCTGTGTCCTAACGTAATGTTTGGCTCTGTTTTGTTTGTCACTAAAGTCACAACACAGCACTCAAGCTACCTAAGAAAAAGATGACATATGTCTGCTTTTTAATATATAATATACAAGTGCTATATAATTATAATAATATATTCACGCAGGAACCCCAAACTTTAAAAAAAAATCACAACAATGAAATTATATCCAAAAATACTGTGAATTAAAAAATATATATAATTATATATCATATATTAAAAATAATTTTAAAATTATATGTATATGACAGAAGACATATATCAATGTTGTCTTTGGAAACTAAAATTAACTCTATCCTGTACTGTAATTTTAAAAAATCAACAGAAACCACTGTGATTAGACTATTACTTTCAAAAATGATGGGCAGACTACCCATCCAATTCCTTAGCTATTTTGCCCTTCCTCATGAGGAAAAAAAAAAAGCAATCTCTGCAACAAAGACTTAAGACTTTTTAAAAAATCCATGAAAAAATGTAGTAATCAAAATTGTGGGAAAAATTTTTTTAAAAGAAACACTCACTGTTAAAAATTAAAGCGACTATTTAACTTCTTTCTCATTGATGATGCAGCAATTAGCCCAGATGACTAATAATAATAACAACACATTAATAATCCTCAAGCCAGGTGTTTAAAAAATTGTAGAAGGTTTGAAATTTTATTCTCCTTTATAGACTCAACTTCTACTTATCACTCCCATTCTACTGTTTCCAAGAAGGCAAGGATGATGGAACTAAGGGGGAGAATGAAATGTAGCTAAGTTAGAGCTTTAAAACAATAACAGTAAGTGGTTTTAAAAGAGAGAATAGACAACAAAAGAAAAATCTTGATTTGAAATTATCATGGTTATTTTATAAATAACAAAAAAAAAACCCTAAAATGGTTATCTGATAATTATCCAAATATGGGACGTCTCTCCTTCAGCTAACACTGTTTGTTGGGAGTACGTGTTTCCTATAGTCAGACACATTCACCAGGCACTATCAGATAATCACCCACAGTGGCAGCTACACAGAGCATTCCCAGGCACACAGATGGTCAACAGACCTTATCCACTTAATGGCAGGCCCTTAGAAGGGAAACCCACTTTGCCCCACCCCGAGAAAAATAGGGGGGAAAAGCAGAGGGCACTATGCTTTTGCCAGGACACTGTCATCATAAGGCTGGGTGAGCAGGTCTGGGTTGGCATCCCTGACCCAGCCAGGCTCTGTGGCCAAACAAGAGGCGAGATTTAGCCTCCTGGTGAGCAGTCCCTAGAATTCTAGCCAAGGGGATCAAGAAGAAACCTTGAGATAGTGGAATGTTCCATTGGGCCCCCAGACAGCGCCAACCAAGATGGGAAGGGAACTTTTAGAGCTGGCTGACTCCCTCGTCCCCGAGCGCTTACCTCAATGAACCGTAAACAGAGTGTGAAATAACTATTAATTTATCGGTGAATGTGTAGTGTTCATACAGCATCTCTCTCCAGGGAACCCCAAAACGTGTAATAAATGATTTTCAATTACTCTCTGGGGCAGCCTTTGTGAAAATCGGAATGAAGCCGATGTTCTTTTGACCTCTTTTATTTGGGGAGAGACGGGTTAGGGGGAAATGGGACACAACGGGACCAGAAGACACAACTCTGGCCAAGGTCACAGACTCAAGGGGTCAGGAGCAGACCTGAGACTTTCACATTCTGGTCTAATGCAGGTTAAAACAGAAACGGCTGCACTGTTCTTCTCCTAACATTGTTCGTTTTGTGACTCTTATGTGACACACGCGCGCACCCACGCACAATCGCGCGCGCGCGCACTCACGACGCCCAGGTCCGTGCCTGTCCCTGGACTTTTCCCGGGCTACGAGGACATGGGACAACACGACCCTCCATCAAGCTCCCTCCCGCTAGTCCACACGATAGGCGGCGCCCCCGGGCGGTCGCCCCCCGGGGAAGGCGACACACAGACACGCGGGTCCAGCCCGCAGACGGCGGGCACGCGGCCCTGGCTGACCTTCCTCTGCTGCTTCTCCCAGGCCGGGTCGAGGAGCAGGTCGCGGTCCCACTCCTCCTCCTGGATCATGTACTCGTCATCTTCGTAGACGTAGTTGTACTGCACGCCAGGCTCGATCTGGTTCATGGCGCTCGGATGGCCGGGGCTGCGGCGGGGCGCGCGCGGGGCTCGGGCGGTCGGACGGGCGGACGGAGACGCGGCGGGGCCGGCGAGGCGCGCGGGGCTCGGTGGAGGCGCGGGTGGCGGACGGGCTGGCGGGCGCGAGGTGACCTTCGCGCGGTCCTCTCGGGGCGGCACACCTGGGCGCTGAGTCGCGGGCGAAGCACCAGCTCGGGCTGCGGAGCAGCAGCCGCCCCGCTTAATACCCGCGCCGCCCGTCACGTGGCCGTCCGGCCGCGCCCCCACCGCCCCGCCCCGCCCCGCCCCTCCGAACACTTGCTGGCGGGCAGCGGGGCCAGGCGGCTCGCGTCCGCGTTCCTGGTGCTGCCCCGAACCTCCGGCGCTGCGAGCTGAGGCCGCCGGCGCACCAGCCCACGGCTCCCACCCACCCTCTGCCTTGCTGCGCGGCTGGATTTGCGGGCGCCCAGGTGGGTTACCCGGGTGAGTGGATGTTCGCGGATCAGAGGAGGGACACACGGCCTGGGCTCCTGACCACCCCCAGCACATCCAAGTTGCCCAGCGTAGTCACGTTTTCCATATATTCCCACATATTCATAGATACCACACACATACACCCCTAAAAAGTAAAGTTTAGAAGCTACGGCATCCCCTTTCTTCCTCCTCTCCTCCCTGCCCTCACCTGCGGAAACCGAGGCGAGGGAGTTAGCCCAGCCGTGTTCAACAGTCAGGAACCAAACCAAAGGCAGGAAGTGTCTGCTCTCACCTGCCAATCTTAAAACAACTGACAATTGCGGACAAGCAGCCAGCTTCATGTTACATTTCCATCTCCCCCTGATGTGTTGCACTTAAGGCTTTTCCTCCCTATCGTCCTGTCTGGCTGTTTCCTGTGCCTTATGCCCCTGTAGGAACCAAGATGAGGTAGGTCCCTTGAACAGGAGGTTGAATCCAGAGGCCAGCTGACAGGCAGGGCACTTGCCTCGTGCAACTTATGTCCAAACTGAATAAAAGTTGCCCACCGCTGCTACACAACTGTGGTTCAGGGCTACTACTTTGTTGACAGATTTCAAGCCAAAAGTATGCCTGGATTCATCATTGTTCCTTAGAATTTTTACAACACTTAGTTTTATTTTTTTGAGCTTTCTGCAAAAAAACTTTGACAAATTAGCAAATACACCATGCTAACATTTTTTTAAAACATGCCCACTAGAATATGAACTCCATGAGGCCAGGGGTCTTGTCCTGTTCACAGCTGTAATCCCCAGAAACCACTAGGTGCTCAAGTATTTGTTGACGAAATAAGTATCCTTAGAAACAGTGACTGAGCTAATTTGCTTGGATTTAAATTTAAAATTTAAAGTTTAAATTTTGGATTAAAATTATAATCTCTGAACAAGTTTATGTAAATTTAATCATTAGAAACTGGACCAGCAATTACAAAAACTGTTAATGTTAGGCTTCAAAAAGTGTGGGGACTTCAGGTTCCAGATGAGATGTATTAAAAGCCACCAGATTTACAATGCTGCCTGAAACAACTAAAATCTGGAGGAAAATATATTAAGCAAAGCTTTTTAAGACATTGACCATCAGGCAATGAAAGATGATGATCCCTGAGAGGCAGGAAACAAATGACGTGAGCACTCTGATTGCCCCAGGTTATTGCCTGGAGAAGGTCTCCAAGATGTACCAGAATAAGGGGAACCCAGGCATAACTCAGTGGTCTCCCTCAACTGTGAGTTCAGAGAGACAGAGGCAGGTAGAGTTTGCAAGGCCAGTTGCAGAAGAGGAGAGAGCTGCAAAGAGAGAGAGAAGCCTGGAGATTTGCAGAGGGTCTCCCTTGAGTCTTATCAGTGAATGTGTGGGAGAAAAACACCTGAGGCCAAGGAAGAAAGATTAGAAGGAATGATTCTTAGAATTTCCAAGGGGCTGGGAATAGTTCCTGTTTCCATTCATAATTCACAAGGCATTAGATAGTGTGTTCAGAAGTGGGGGGGTGGGGGAAGGGGCATTAGGCTTAAACTAAATTATATACTGGTGCTACCTGAAAAAGTGCAAAAGCAAGACCTGAAAGGGTCAAAATGTTTCCGAGTCACATAACTGTGTCCCAGAACAAAGCTGAACACGTAGTAATACACGAACATTCAACACTTAAGGTAAATTTTGCAGTTTCTGGCATCTATCAAATATTACCAAGTGTGCAAAGAAACAGGAAAGTATGATCTCTAATGAGGAGAACAATCAATCAAAACTGATCCAGGGGGCTTCCCTGGTGGCGCAGTGGTTGAGAGTCCGCCTGCTGCTGCAGCGCACACGGGTTCGTGCCCTGGTCCGGGAAGATCCCACATGCCGCGGAGCGGCTGGGCCCGTGAGCCATGGCCGCTGAGCCTGCGCGTCCGGAGCCTGCGCTCCGCAACGGGAGAAGCCACAACAGTGAGAGGCCCGCGTACCGCAAAAAAAAAAAACTGATCCAGTGACTTCCCTGGCAGTCCAGTGGTTAATACTCCATGCGTCCAATGCAGGGGGTACAGGTTCAATCCCTGGTCAGGGAACTAACATCCCACATGCCCCGTGGCATGGCAAAAAACAACAACAACAAAAAAAAAACTGATCCAAAATTGGCACATGATTGATAGAGTTAGTAGAAAAGAACACTAAAAGCAGCTATTACTGTATTCCATGTATTTAAGAAGCTAAAAGAAAGATTGAACATGCTATATAGAGACATGGAAGATTAAAAAAAGACCCAAATCGAATATCTAGAGATGAAAAGTACAACATCTGAGATTAAAAATACCCTGAATGGGGGCTTCCCTGGTGGCGCAGTGGCTGAGAGTCCGCCTGCCGATGCAGGGGATACGGGTTCGTGCCCCGGTCTGGGAAGATCCCACGTGCCGTGGAGCGGCTGGGCCCGTGAGCCATGGCCGCTGAGCCTGCGCGTCCGGAGCCTGTGCTCCACAATGGGAGAGGCCACAACAGTGAGAGGCCCACATACCGCAAAAAAAAAAAAAAAAAAAAAAATACCCTGAATGGGATTAACTACAGGGTAGACAAGAAAAGATGAATGAACTTGAAGACTTAGCAGTAGAAACAATGCAATATGAAACATGGAGAGGAAAAAAAAAAAGACTTAAAAAAAGAAGCAGAGGATGAGTGAGATGGGAAAACTTTAAGCAGCCTAATATTTGTGTAATTGGAGTCCCTGAAGTGGGAGGACAGGAAAAAAACAAACAAACAAACTTGAAGAAATAACAGCTAAAGTTAAGAAATTAATAAAGCGACTTCTACTTCTGGCCAAGATGGAGTAATAAGGACTGGAATCACCTTTCCTCTTGAAACAATTGTGGGGGGAAAAAAAGACAAAGCATATGAAGCAATGGTTTTCCAATACACCAGAAATCACGTAATGAAGGACAGGAATGCTGAGAGATGGGAAACAAATGGGGAGAGTCCTATAACTGCCTCAGTTTACAGCCTTGGCTTGTCGACCAGACCACTGAGGTAGAGTCCGGAGGGCTCCGTGCGTTGAGGACATGAAGCTGAGAGTACGGGGAGAAGAAGGCAGCTAGTATTCATAGGATAAAGTATCAGAGAGGAGAGGGCCACACACAGAGAGAGCTCTGGAGATCTTCGGAGTGCCCCACCTGAGCGTGTACTGATCAGAGCATGCTTGTGAAGAAGCCACCCAAGTCCAAGGAAAGAGCCATCTGAGAGGATTAGAGGGAGCAGGGCATGGCATTCACACAGGGCCAGGTGGGTGCCTGCTTCAACCACAGGACTGCAGAAACGTTTAATTCACAGAGCACTGAGTAGGGGACTTAAGGTCTTACTTCAGTAGTGTAGAATGAATTATTCCTGGATTGGTAGTGATATGGAATTAATTATTCCTAGACTAGTCCTAGAATGACCACTGCTCTAAACTGGCCTAAAAAAATCATAAAACAATCATGAAATCATAAAAACAAGACCGAAAAGGATGAAACTGTTTTCCAAGTAACTTGTTTGCAAGTTAACTGTTTCCAAGCAACTGAACTACATCACAGAACAAAGCTCAAGATTTATAAGAACACAAAAATATCCAGCACTCAACAAGGTAAAAATTACAAATATCTGGCGCCCAATCAAAGATTCCCACCTATACAAAGAAGCAGGAAAACACAACCCATAATGAAAATAGCAATCAATCAAAACTGATCGAGGGCTGACATAGATGTTAGAGATAACAGACGAGGACACTAAAACAGTTATTACGGCTGTATTCCATATGTTCAAAAAGTTAAAGTGAAACATGGAAGATTCTTTTTTTTAAAGATCCAAATGAAACTTCTAGTAATAAAACTATAATATCTGAGATGAAAAAATACACTGAATGGGATTAAGGTCAGGTTAGAGATTGCAGAAGAAAAGATCAGTGAATTTAAAAGCATAGAAATAGAAGCTATCCAAGGGGCTTCCCTGGTGGCGCAGTGGTTAAGAATCCGCCTGCCAATGCAGGGGACATGGGTTTGAGCCCTGGTCCACGAAGATCCCACATGCTGCGGAGCAACTAAGCCCGTGTGCCACAACTACTGAGCCCGTGTGCCACAACAAGAGAAGCCACCGCAACGAGAAGCCCGTGCACCGCAACGAAGAGTAGCCCCCCTCGCCGCAACTAGAGAAAGCCAGCCAGCAGCAACAAAGACCCAACACAGCCAAAAATAAATAAATTAATTTAAAAAAAATAGAAGCTATCCAAAATGAAATACAGAAAGAAAAAAATAATCCAGAAGAATCAAAAGAACTTCAGTGACCTTGTTGGGGGGTAATCCACCATGGGTCCTGAGTATGCCTGCACATTCTTGCAGGTATGACAAAATTGCAGAACCCTGGCCACTTTATCCAGGCAATTTCACCAGGTTGTATTTGCAATGAGCAATCTTGACAGATGAGGTAATGTTCACCCGTTTGAACAAAGAACAGTCTTACTTCTGCTTGCTATGAAAGTCATGAGTCCCCAAGCTCAGTCTTCCTCTCCCATAATGAAACCCACAGTGTGTGCAGGCTTCCATTATGGATCCTTTGAATCACCCCGATAGGACTTAGGAATTATGGAAAACCAGCATGAGCAGCAAGATAGACCATATTCAGGGCCATAAAACAACTCTCAATAAATTTAAAAGGATATAAGTCTTACAGAGTATGGTCTCAGACCACAATAGGATTAAATTAGAAAGCAGAAATAAAGAGACCTCTAGAAGATCCCCAGATATTTGGAAATTCAATAACACATTTCTAGGTAATCCAAGGATGGAAGGAAAAATCAAAAGGGATATTAGAAAGCATTTTTTAACAAATGAAATGAAATGAAAATGAAACAAATGAAATGAATGAAAATGAAAACACTTTATATCAGAAGTTGTGGGGTGCCATTCCATCACAGGCACACAAAACTCTTAAGGCCCAGATGGCTTCTGTAGTGAATTCAATCAAACATTTTCTTTTAATTTTATTTATTTATTTGTTTGTTTATTTTGGCTGCGTTGGGTCTTCGTTGCTGCGCGTGTGCCTTCTCTAGTTGCGGCGAGCTGGCTTCTCATTGCAGTGGCTTCTCTTGTTGTGGAGCACAGGCTCTAGGCGCGTGGGCTTCAGTAGTTGTGTCACACGGGCTTCCGTAGATGTGGCTCGTGGGCTCTAGAGCACAGGCTCAGTAGTTGTGGTGCACGGGCTTAGTTGCTCCACGGCATGTGGGATCTTCCCAGACCAGGACTCGGACCCATGTCCCCTGCATTGGCAGGTGTATTCTTAACCACTGCACCACCAGGGAAGACCTGGTTATACATAACCAGGAAACTGAAGAGAAGGGACTACTTCCCAACTCATTCTATAAGACCAGTATTGGTCTGATACCAAAGGTAGGCAAAGATGTTACAAAAAAAAGAAAACTACAGATCAATATCTCTCATGAAAATTGATGCAGAAATCGTCAACAGGGGCTTCCCTGGTGGCGCAGTGGTTGAGAGTCTGCCTGCCGATGCAGGGACACAGGTTCGTGCCCCGGTCCTGGAAGATCCCACATGCCACGGAGTGGCTGGGCCCGTGAGCCATGGCCACTGAGCCTGCGTGTCCGGAGCCTGTGCTCCGCAACGAGAGAGGCCACAACAGTGAGAGGCCCGCGTACTGCAAAAAAAAAAAAAAATCCTCAACAAAATTTTACCAATTCAGTCCCTGATGATTAAGTGGGATTTATTCCAGGAATTCAGGGTTGATTTAAATATTCAAAAATCAATTAATTTAATTTATCATATAAGCAGACTAAAATGAAAAACCATATGATCATCTCAATAGATACAAAAAAATTTGACAAAATCCAACATTCATTACTGATAAAACCCTCAGCAAATTGGAATGGAAGGGAACTTTCTGAACCTGAAAAGGCGCATCTATTAAAAAAAAAACAACTATAGCTAACACCATACTTAATTTTGAAAAACTGAATGCTTTCTCCCTAAAATCAGGAACTAATCAGGAACAAAACTGTTAATGTCTGCTCTCACAACTTCTATTCAGCATTGTACTGGTGATTCTAACCCAGGGCAATCAGGCAAGAAAAAGAAATAGTCATCAAGATTGGAAAAGAAGTAAAACTGTATTTTTTAAAATAAATTTATTTATTTAATTTATTTATTTTTGGCTGCATTGGGTCTTCATTGCTGTGCCCGGGCTCTCTCTAGTTGCGGTGCACGGGCTTCTCATTGCAGGGGCTTCTCTTGTTGCGGAGCGTGGGCTCTAGGCACACGGGCTTCAGTAGTTGTGGCACGAGGGCTCAGTAATTGTGTCTCGTGGGCTCTAGAGCACAGGCTCAGTAGTTGTGGCACACAGGCTTAGTTGCTCCGCAGCATGTGGGATCTTCCTGGACCAGGGATCAAACCCGTGTCCCCTGCATTGGCAGGCAGATTCTTAACCATTGCACCACCAGGGAAGTCCTGTAAAACTGTATTTATTCACAGACAATGATCACCTCTGTAGAAAATCCAATGGGATCATCAAAAAAGTTACTAGAACTAATAAGTTAATTTATCAAAGTTGCAGGATACAAGATCAATATACAAAAAATCAACTGTATTAAGACATATCCTGATCCAAATGGCTTCACTGGCAAATTTTAACAAAATTTAAAACAGAAATACCTCTAATCCTACACATTCTCTTCCAGATAATAGAAGAGTCAGGAACACTTCCCAACTCGTTTTATGAAGCCAGCATTATCTTGGTACCCAAACCAGACAAAGACAGTACAAAAAAAAAAGGGAGAGAGAGAAAACTATTCTAATTAGTCTATTCCAATTGGTCTCTTCCAACTAGACCAGTTTCCCTCATGAACTTAGATACAAAAGTCCTCAATGAATTATTAGCAAACTGGTTATGTATAGAAAGGATAAAAACATTTGCAAATCACATATCCAACAAAGAGCTTATATCCAAAATATATTTTTAAAACTCTCTTCATGCAACACTAAGAAAACAATCAACCCAGTAAAAAGATGGTCAAATGGCTTGAACAGATAATTGACCTAGAGGATATACTACCAGCTTACCTTGTTTTCTTGTGCTTCACTTCGTTGCTCTTTGCAGAGACTGCATTTTTTTTTTTTAACAAATTGAAGGTTTGTGGCAACCCTGCACAGAGTAAGTCTGTTGGTGCCATTTTTTTCTGACAGCATTTGCTCACTTCATGTCTTTGTGTCACATTTTGGTAATTCAATATTTCAGACTTTTTCATTATATTATATTTGTTATGCTGATCTGTGATCAGTGATCTTTGATGTTCCTGTTGTCATTGTGTTGAGGTGCCATGAACTGTGCCCCGGATGGCAAATTTAATCAGTAAATGTTGTGTGTGTTTCCTGACTACTTTGCCCACCGGCCACTTCCCCATCTCTCTCCCTCTCCTCGGGCCTTCCTATTCTCTGAGACACAACAATATTGAAATCAGGCCACTTAAACCCAACAGTGGCCTCTAAGTGTGTTCAAGTGGAAGGAAGAGTTGCACATCTCTTTTTTTAAATCAAAAGCTAGAAATGATTAAGCTTAGGGAGGGAGGCATGTCAAAAGCCAAGACAGGCTAAAAGCGAGGCATCTTGTGCCAAGCAGTGAGCAAAGGTTGTGAACGCAAAGGAAAAGTTCTTAGAGGAAAGTAAAAGTGCTGCCCCAGTGAACACATGAATGATGAGAAAGTGAAACAGCCTTATTGCTAAGACGGAGAAAGTTGTAGTGGTCTGGATAAAAGAACAAACCAGCCACAACATTCCCTTAAGCCAAAGCCTCATCCAGAGCAAAGCCCTAACTCTTCAATTCTATGGCTGAGAGAAGTGAGGAAGCTTCTCAGATGCCATCTCCATAACATGAAAGTACAGGGTGAAGCAGCAAGGGCTGATCTAGAAGCTGCTGCAAGTTATCCAGAACATCTAGCTAAGAGAATTAATGAAGGTGGCTACACTAAACAGTAGGTTTTCCATGTAGATGAAACAGCCTTATATTGGAAGAAGACAGCACCTAGGACTTTCATAGCAAGAGAGGAGAAGTCAATGCCTCACTTCAAATTTTCAAAGGAGAGGCTGACTCTCATGTTAGAGGCTAATGCAGCTGATGACTTTAAGCTGAAGCCAGTGCTCATTTACCATTCCAAAAATCCCAGGGCCTTAAGAATTATGCTAAATCTTCTCTGACTCTATAAATGGAACAATAAAGGCAGGATGACAGCACATCTGTTGACAACATGGTTTACTGAATATTTTAAGCCCATTGTTGAGGCACTGCATAGGAAAAAAAAGTTCCTTTCAAAACATTACCGCTCAATGATAATGCACCTGGTCATGCAAGAGCTCTGCTGGAGATGTACAACCAGATTAATGTTGTTTTTGTGCCTGCTAACACAACATCCATTCCGCATCCCATTGATCAAAGAGTAATTTCAACTTTCAAGTCTTATTATTTAAGAAATATATTTTTTAAGGCTATAGCTGCCATAGATAGTGATTCCTCTGATGGATCTGGACAAAGTCAATTGAAAACCTGAGAAGGATTCACCATTCTAGATGCCATTAAGATCATTCACGATTCATGGGAAGAGGTGAAAATATCAACAACAGGACTTTGGAAGAAGTTGATTCCAACCTTCATAGATGACTCTGAGGGGTTCAAGATTTCAGTGGAGGAAGTAATTGAAGAGAACTAGAATTTGAAGTGAAGCCTGAAGATGTGACTGAATTGCTGCAATCTCACAATAAAACTTTAACAGATGAGGAGTTGCTTCTTACGGATGAGCAAAGAAAGTGGTTTCTTGAGATGGAATCTACTCGTGGTGAAGAGGCTATGAAAATTGTTGAAATGACAACAAAGGTTTTAAATATTACACAAATTTAGTTGATAGAGCAGTGGCAGGGTTTGAAAGAACTATCTCCAATTTTGAAAGAAGTTCTACTGTGGGTAAAATGCTATCAAACAGCACTGCAGAGAAATTGTTCATGGAAGGAAGAGTCAATTGATGGCAAACTTCCCTGTTGTCTTATTGTAAGAAATTGCCACTGCCACCCCAAGCTCAGCAAACACCACCCATCAACATCAAGGCCAGACCCTCCACCAGCAAAAAGATTACAACTTGCTGAAGGCTCAGATGATGGTTAGCATTTTTAAACAATAAAATTTATAAAATCTCTACCCTTCCTTTGGCCCCTTCTCCCCAACTCCTCCCACCTACATGTAAAGATTGGTCAAGGACAGATGAATGGATAAAGAAGATGTGGTATATATATATATATAATGGAATATTACTCAGCCATAAAAAAGAATGAAATGTCATTTGCAGCAACATGGATGGACCTAGAGATTATCATACTAAGTGAAGTAAGTCAGAAAGAGAAAGACAAATATCATATGATATCACTTATATGTGGAATCTAAAATATGATACAAATGAACTTATTTATACAACAGACTCATAGTTATAGAAAACAAACTTATGGTTACCAAAGGGGAAAGGTGGGGAGGGACAAATTAGGAGCTTGGGATTCACAAACACACACCATATATATAAAATAAATAACAAGGACCTACTGTATAGCACAGGGAAGTATATTCAATAGTTCAATATTTCAATGAATTTGAAAAAGAATACACACACACACACACACACACACACACACACACACACACACATATAAAACTGAATCACTTTGCTGTACACCAGAAACTAACAAAACATTGTAAACCAACGATACTTCAGTTAAAAAAAGATTGATTGTCAAGAAGTTAAATCAACATTATTGAGACAATGCTGCCTTTAGGAAGAATGATCTACATGCAGTGATATAGAAACATATCCAAGATAGTGTTACATTAAAAAAAAGGAAGTTGTACAATCATTCATATAGTTTAATCTTATTTAAATTAAAAAAACTTATGGAAAGCATCACATTTTTAAATGTACATTTATAAAAAAACAAGCAAATTGAAATACCCCCAGCACAGTCAAATAGCCCTACCTGCACACACCACCCACCTGCCCTTTTTCACTCTCTTAAGAGACTCTGAACCTCATGGTAACTCAAGGAAACCGTAAACATCATCAATAGGAAAGAGAATGTGGGTTGATGCATGAATAAATGTTGGAAATGCCAAGGATTTCATGTTGTTTTAAGTCTGTTCTTAACAGTAAGTAACAATAATTGGACTGAATTTTATCTCTTGTTTTTTTACCCACACTGCTTTCTGCTTCTGTGAAAAAGACCTAGGTGTCTTAACTGACAGCAAGTTCAATAGAAGCCAACTGTAGGCGGACCAAAAAAATCAAATGCAAAGTTAAACTGGATTAATAGATGTGATATTCAGTTCTAGATGATGTATTGTTCTCTGAGCTGGCGAGAACACAGCTGGAGTAATAAAGGCTATCATTTATGATAAATGTGATGTACTCCCTGTAAAAATACAAATAGTACAAAATGGTATGAAATAAATAGTCAAAGTCCCTGCATCTTTTCACCCCCTACCCATTTGCCATGGATTGCTGATATGAAGAGCTTGGAGTGTTTTCTTCTAAATACAAACATTTTATAGACATATGTAATTTTCTTCCAGAAAAGAAATCACTTTTGAAACTTGCTTTTCATTTCTAAAGCACAGACATCAACATTTAGAGATGTTCCATAATTTCCTTAATCAACGCCCTACACATGGACATTTGTCTGTATCTGTAGGGTAGGTTCACAAAAATGGAATCTCTGGGTCAAAGAGCACATTTACAATTTTTGATAGGTAATCTCCAGAGAAGAGACCCTCTCCTTGCCAGAATTGCCCTTCTGGATTCACTCAAGCCAAGTTCACCCCAGGACATTGGTAGAAGGCCGGAGGACACACAGTGTTAAGTCTGCCTGTTCATAAACATCCATTTGTGCCAACTGTTTTATTGAGGCAATGTCTGAGATGGTCTTGTGAATTTGAGTTTAGGTTCTAGGTAGCAAGGTTTAATTTGGACTTTTGGAAAACGGGAATGCCTGGGTGGGTGGGATGTAGGATGTTAGATGGTAAAGGACAGAACACAGTGCTGGAAGAGAAGGAGGAAGTGAGAAAGGTGGGTGAAGACTTTTACATACTTCGTAATTTTGATAGAACTTGGGTAACGGCTGGAATAATTCCTTAAAAGCTCTCTAATGCCATGGGCAGATTTTTGGTTCTATAGGGTGCCAGGGCCTGAATTTTGGATCTTTCTAACATGATAATCCAATTATGAGCCCTTAGTAAATTCTCCAGTAGCTCCCCCCTGTCTTATAGACCAGGTCTACACTGTCCCGTGCAGTACACTAGGCCCCTCCTCAGGGTCTGCCCCAGCCCTCTTGTGATGTGTCTGCTCTTACTTCCTGCTCTTCCCCACCCCACCACCTCACATTAGATTCTCATGCTCAGGGCTCTAACAGGCATCCATGCCTTTGCATGTGTTTTTCCTTCTTCCTAAATACCGACTCCAGCTTAGGTACCTGGAAAACTCCTGCTCAACTTTCACATCTTAGCTCAAACCCCACCTCCTCTGTAAAGTCTGCCTTGTCTCACCTGATCAGACCTGAGTCCCATCTTCCTTTACACCCATGCATTTGTACAAACTCCCATCACAGCTACTAAATGGTTGTACTGTTCAGCCCTTCATTTGTGATTCTCTCCCCTTTAGTCTGTGAGCTCCTTGAAGGTAAGAGGAATTTGCTTTCTTTTTCGTATCCCCAGCACCTACCCAGGTCCGTGGTACTTAGAACCTGCTGAAAAATATTTGCTGAATAAAGGAGCGACCTTCTTGACCTGCCTTGTCCGGATTGTTTGGCTGCAACAGAGCTGATTCAGAGAACAGAGGAACTTCTGGAAGTTTCTCACTTGTATGGGAGTATTCCTAAATTGGAGTGGTCCAGGGAAGTGGGTCATTCAAGAACAAGAGTTGAACCTACTTTTCCCCAAGCACAGGTCTGGCAAATTCTTTTGCCTTGGGTTTCCTCACGCTCTCTTGGGGAGAATCACTAAATTCAAAATTGCATCAGACTGCAACTAGAGATTATCATACTAAGTGAAGTAAGTCAGAAAGAAAGACAAATACCATAAGATATCATTTATATGTGGAATCTAAAATATGGCACAAATGAGCCTATCTGCAAAACAGAAACACACTCACAGACATAGAGAACAGACTTGTGGTTGCCAAGGGGAAGCGGGAGGGAAGGGCTGGGAGTTTGGGATGAGCAGATGTAAACTATTATATATAGGGTGGATAAACAACAAGGTCCTACTGAATAGCACAGGGAACTATATTCAATACCCTGTGATAAACCATAATGGAAAAGTGTACCAAAAAAAAAGAATGTCTCTATGCGTGTAACTGAGTCACTTTGCTGCACAGCAAAGATTGCCACAACTTTGTGAATCAACTATAATTTTTTTAAAAAGTAAAATTAAAAAAAATTGCATCAGAGGATATTTGCCTAGCTTGGATCAGAATCTACCAGTTAAAATGAGATAGACTGAGATTACTGCCTTGAGAAAAGCAGTATACCACAATAGCTAAGGAGTTTGAAATCAGAAAGATCTATGTTTGAATCCTGACTGCAGCATTAACTAGTTGTGGGCAGATTTGCTCATTGATTTGACAATCATTTTTTTAATGGCATCCTACTTTCATTAGTAGAGATTCAAAATAGCTATTGTTGGTTTGAATTTAATCAGGATGCATGGATCTACTGAATATACCAAAAGGCTAGCTGTTTTTCTTTGGCAAAAAGCCAGAAAACTTTCTCTTCTGTTTTAGTCTCCTTTTTCTTTATTTTGTATGTGGGATTGAGTAATACGGTTTCTTTTTTCTGAATGTTCGTACAAATGTGCTTTTTTTCTAGAAAGTTATAAAATCGTTAGGAATTTTTATCTCCTTCATCTAAAAGAAATCTTCAAATACATCTTCTAAAGACCAATTCCACTCTGTCTCTTTCCCAATCCCTAGTAATGGACCCTGACAGTTTAAACAAAATAAAAAGTCAAGCAGTGGAGGAAATGTAGGAAGACCACAACTGAAGGGCTATTAAAGCTCCCTCCTGGGAGGTGTGGCAATGATAAAGGAATAGGGTGAAGAGTTTTTGTTATCTCTTTGTCACAAAAAAGAAGCCAAGTTCCAAGCCCACCCTATAATTTAGTCCTTAAGGCAACTCAGCTGAAAATAACACAAGTGCTTCCAGGCAAAAAGCAAAACAATTTTCTCACTTGACAGAGACTGAGAATCAGGGGACTTTCTTCTAACAGTGGAAAGAGTACATTCCCACTTGAAATTTTATTTTAAACAACACTTTGTGCTAGGGTTAATTGCCTTAGGTCTAAATTGCTACAGTAGGCGG
>NW_006779738.1:1111162-1118579 GCF_000442215.2 Lipotes vexillifer
ACGGGGGACGGGGGACGACACATACACACACACACACACACACACACACCCTTCTATTCTTTTCCAACATGAGAAGTAAAGGAGATGCAACTTTCAGAGAGTATTAGAGGTAGTGGGATCATAGTGATCATGTCTAACCCTCTCATTTTACAGGTGAGGATATACTTACTGAGGCTGATGGATTTAGGGGCCTGCCCTAGGGCTAACCACCACTGGTGTCTGGAGAGGCCATGTGTGGTGGCAGAAAAAGAACTGGTACTAGATCCAGTTTGACCCAGCTTCTGGTCCTGCTCTGAGACCTCAGGCAGCTTTAGTTACCTCTCTGAGCTAGATTTTCATCCATGTAAAAAAGAAAAACCTGGGTTATAAAATCTCTACTATCACTTCAAGTGATAGCATCCTGAAAATGGTTTTTCGTTGTTGTTGGTTGGTTGGGCTTTTCATTGTTTTTTATTTATTTTAATTGTGCCTGCATGCACAGTGCTGCGCCACCATGTGAACTTGGGGGGGCGAGCCACTGCCTCAATCAAATGGCCACCAAGGTCTCGGAGCTGGGGAGGCGCACACTGGGGAAGGGTATGGGGAGCAGTCAAGTGGCTTTTTTTTTTTTTGTCAACCCGACCAGGGATTGAACCCGTGCCCACTGCGTTGGTAGCTCAGAGTCTTAACAACTGAACCACCAAGGAAGTCCCCAAGTGGGTTTTTTAAGATCAGAGCCAAAATTACCTTGTCACTCGTCCAGGACATTTTAACCACACTTTACTGCCCCTCACACCATAAGTTCTTGTTTGCAAAAATTGTGAAACACTTGCTACTCAAAGAGTGGTCTGTCTGCAGACCTTCAGCTACACCTGGGGGCTTATTATACAGCAGAGCTTGTGGGTCAAACCCTAGACTAGACCTTGTGAATCAGACTCTGCATTTTAACAAGATCCACTACTGGCTTAGAGTTTGAGAAGCACTGTGTTTAAACACTCTGTGCTGTAGTGTTGATCACAAACACTCTAATTATATTACCATTATATGTATATGTATATTATTTATTTTTATTTATTTATAGTTATATTATTTATGTATTATATTTATATTAACATTACATTTAATGTGTTTACACTTAAAAAACATAAATTAGAAGCATGTATAAACAAATTACTTACTGTTTGGATCAAATTCGCATTTCACATCATCAGGACTTAAGAATTTAGATTCAAGGCCCAGAATTATTACTTATTATTTGCGTGATGCTGGACAAATTATCCTCCAAGCTCCAGCTTCCCCAGCTGTAAAATGTGAATAATTCCTGCCTTGCATACTTCATCAGGGGTATTATGAAGAGCAAATGAAATAATATTTGCAAAAGAACTTTGTAAACGTTTATTATAGAGAAGCAACTTTTAAGAAAGGGGATAGGGCTCCTCTGGTGGCGCAGTGGTTGAGCGTCCGCCTGCCGATGCAGGGGACACGGGTTCGTGCCGGTTCCGGGAAGATCCCACATGCCGCAGAGCGGCTGGGCCCGTGAGCCATGGCCGCTGAGCCTGCGCGTCCAGAGCCTGTGCTCCACAACAGGAGAGACCACAGCAGTGAGAGGCCCTCATACCGCAAAAAAAAAAAAAAAAAAAAAAAAAAGAAAGGGGATAATCCTGACTCTATTGATAGTAGAACAGAGTACCTTCGAGAAGTTGATAAGATGGGTTTTGTTTATAGAGAGAGGTAATTACCTGCACAGTGAGGTTTATGAAATGATGGGAAGGCTTCTTCCATCCTCTTCATTCTCTCATCCTGGAAATGTCAGAATTTTTCTAATGGGAGCCTGGGATTGAAAGAAGCTCAGTACAATAAATCAATTAACAGACTGGACGTAATATTTTAAAACATCTTTGTAAATGCATTAATGAGCTGGCATTATTATATTAGATATGACACCAAAAGCATTATCCATGAAAGGAAAAAAATGACAAATTGGGCTTCCTCAAAATTAGGAAATTCTGTTTTTCGAAAGATACTGGTAAGAGAATGAAAAGACAAATTACACAGGAGAGAAAATATTTACAAATCCTATCGGTAAAATACCTATATTTAGGTATACCAGCAACCCCATAAAAAATAGGCAAAATATTTAAACAGACACTTCACCAATAAAAATATAGGGGTGGCAACTAAGCACCATAAAATATGCACAACATCAGTTGTTACTATGGAAATGCACATCAGAAGCCTAATGAGATAACATCACATGTGTGTTAGAATGGCTGGAATTAAAAAGACTTACTATACCAAGTGTTGGCCAGGATGTGGAAGAAACAGAACTCTCAGACTTTGCTGATGAAAAATGGTTTGGATGTTTCTTTAAAAGTTAAATATATGCCTACCATATCTTCCAATCAATCCACTCCTCGATATCTACCCAAGAAATATGAAAGCATATGTACATCCAAAGACTTATACATGAATGTCCTTACAGTATTTGTAGTAGCCAAAAAGCTGAAAATAAACTAAATATCCATCAACAGGTGAGCAGATAAAAGAATTGTGGTATATCCATTCTGCAGTAGGCTGAAAAATTGCCCCCCAAAGACACCCAAGTCTAATGCCTGAAACCTCTGAATGCTACCTTATTTGGGAAAAGGGTCTTTGTTTTTATGATTCAGTTAAGAATTTTGTGAAGAAAAGATAATGCTGGATTATCCAGATGAGCCTTAAATACCACCATAAGTGATACGAGTGACGCGAGGAAGAGAAGACAAACAGAAGAGGCAAAGGCACTGTGACCACAGAGGCAGAGATTGTGATGCAGTCACAAGTAAAGGAATGGAGACTTTCCCCAGGAGCTGGAAAAGGCAAGGAATAGTTAGTTTCTCTCCTAGAGCCCCTGGAAAAAGAGTGGTCTTCCTGGATTTCAGACTTTTAGCCTCCAGAACTGTGGGAAGAATACATTTCTGTTGTTTTAAGCCATCTGGTTTGTGGTAATTTGTTGCAGAAGCCCCAGGAAACTAATATACATACAAGAGAATACTATTCAGTAATAAAAAGAAATGAACACTTCCTCCACATAATAATATGGCTAAATTTCAAAGTAATTATGCCAAGTGAAAGAAGCCAGACCAAAAAAAAGAGTACATATTGCATGATTCCACTTCTATGAAATTCTGAAATTCTAGAAAATGCAAACTATGGAGACAGCAGATCAGTGTTTGCCTGGGGTTGAGGAAGGGCAGAAATGAGATATTACAAAGGGCACAAGAAAACTTTTGGAGGGGTTCATTATCTTGACTGTGGTGATGGTTTTACAGGTGTATATATATGTCAGCTTTATTGAATTATACATTTTAAATGTGTATACATTATTATATGTTAACGATGCCTTAATATATTTTAAACAAAGCAAAACAAAACAAAATATAAAGGGCTATCAATCGCTAGTGCCCACAGTCTCCTGGTAGAAGTAAATCCAAATGCTGTCTGGAAGACCAGACACCTTAAATACTGGGGTTGAAAAATTCCAATCAATCAGCTTCAAAGGATTTTGAGCTCATGTTCGAAACTCCCCAAACACCAAAGGAAGGAAGGCAGAAAAAAAAATCTGCAGGAAAAAAATTAGGTATCAAAATCAGACTAACATTTCAGATATTGGAATGAACAAAATCAGAATATAAAATAAAATATGCTTCCTATGTTTAAAGAAATAAAAGATAATTAAAAACATGAAGATATAAAGGACTAAAATAATTTTAAATACTGCAAAATAATGAAATAAATTAAAACTTAAAAAAAATAAGCCTACAATAATGGAAAATTAAAACCCAAAGGAGGAACTTCCCTGGCCGTCCAGTGGTAAAAACTCCCTGCCTCCACTGCAGGGGGTGCAGGTTTGATCCCTGGTTGGGGAAATAAGATCCCACATGCCAAACACCTCCCTCCCCCCAAAAAAAACAAAACCCAAAGGAATTTAACAACAGATTAAACACAGCTGAAAATATACTTGGGTAAATCAAATAATATCCTTCCCCTCAAATGTCTATACCGCAGTCCTTAGAACCTGTGACAATGTTATGTTACACGGCAAAAGGGATTTTGCAGATGTAATTAAGGTTATGGATCTTGGGAGCTTGAAACTGACGGCAATCAATCATCAGTGAGATCTCTTACACCTGTGACCTGCCTTCACCGCTCAAGCTCGCTTTAATTGTTGCTACAAAAGACTTTCCTGTCCTCCAAGCGTCAGGTGGCAGAAACAATGTTTGCCTGAGCTGATTTTTAGGAACCTGGAGTCAGCTGTGTCCAGTTGGAGCTTGAGCCGGTTAAGACTTGTTAGGACCACCGACCCGGCATGCGCGAGTGTCCGCTCCATGACCCCTTTTTTTTTTTTTTTTTTTTTTTGGCGGTAAGCGGGCCTCTCACTGTCGCGGCCTCTTCCGTTGCCAAGCACAGGCTCCGAACGCGCAGGCCCAGCGGCCGTGGCTCACGGGCCCAGCTGCTCCGCTGCACGTGGGATCTTCCTGGACCGGGGCACGAACCCGCGTCCCCTGCATCGGCAGGCAGACTCTCAACCACTGCGCCATCAGGGAAGCCCCGCTCCATGACCTTTTTTTTTTTTTTTTTTATGGTACGCGGGCCTCCCACCGCTGCGGCCCCTCCCGTTGCGGAGCACAGGCTCCGGACGCGCAGGCTCAGCGGCCACGGCTCACGGGCCCAGCCGCCCCGCGGCATGCGGGATCCTCCCCGACCGGGCGCGAACCCGTGTCCCCTGCATCGGCAGGCGGACCCCCAACCACTGCGCCACCAGGGAAGCCCTCCATGACCTTTTGACAACAGAGGGCTGGAAGCTCCACACTCAGATCATGCTAATGCCCAGATTTCTGAATATGTGTTCTGTGAAGATGCCTGTAGCTTAATTGCGCCTGCACAAAACCATGATTACCTCACCTTTTTCTTAGTTACATTCACCTTGCCATGGGCTCCCGCTGCCTCAGCCCATCCTGCGCCTCAGCTCATCAATATCCTGAGCTCTGTGCCTTGGCGGAGGACAATTTGATATTTGTTCTCCCTTCTCCTCGCTTGGTTGCCTCGTGAATAAACCTTTTCTCTGCTGCAGACCTTGGCATCTCGGCGTTCAGCTTGCTGTGCGTCAGGTAAATGAACCTGGTTCAATAACAAGCCTTTAATTCAACTTAATTAATTTTTTAATTGAAGTGTAATTGATTTACAGTACAGTGTCAGTGTCAGGTTTATAGCAAAGTGATGCGGTTATATACATTTTTTTTCAGATTTTTTCCACCCTAGGTTATTACAAGATATTGAATATTGTTCGCTGTGTTATACAGAAAATCCTTGTTGCTTATCTGTTTTATATATGGTAGTGTGTGTCTGTTAATCCCATACTACTAATTTATCCTTCCCTCCCTCCCTCCCCCTTTCCCCTTTGGTAACCAAAACTTAGTTTTCTATGTGTGAGTCTGTTTCTGTTTTGTTTTATTTATTTATTTATTTATTTATTTTTGGCTGCATTAGGTCTTTCTGTGTTTGGGCTTTCTCTAGTTGCGGTGAGCGGAGGCTGTTCTTCGTTGCGGTGCGCAGGCTTCTCACTGCGGTGGCTTCTCATTGCGGTGGCTTCTCTTGTTGCGGAGCACAAGCTCTAGGCATATGGGCTTCAGTAGTTGTGGCACGTGGGCTCAGTAGTTGTGGCTCGCAGGCTCTACAGAGCAGGCTCAGTAGCTGTGGTGCACAGGCTTAGTTGCTCCACGGCATGTGGGATCTTCCCGGACCAGGGCTCGAACCCGTGTCCCCTGCACTGGCAGGAGGATTCTTAACCACTGGGCAACCAGGGAAGTCCCTGTCATGTATATTTAAAGGCATGAGGACAATAGCATATAAATCAGGAACAGGTGCTCAGCATTACAGTGGTCTACAGTCCTTGCATGGTCCAGGAGGAAGTTAAAGATGTTGTATAACTTTAGAAGTTAGCATTTATCATGTTGTAATTCCCATCTAACTGCTAACAGAATAGAAATATGGTTTATAACTTTCAAAGTAGTAAAGGGGAAAAGTTGGATTGAGGAAAAAAGAAAACATTTTATCCATTATAAGGCAAGAAAAAAGAAAGGAAAACAGAAAAGTAGAACATATTAGAGCAAATTTGAATGTGGACGGAAACAATCCAGAAGAGAGTAGGAGAGGAAGCATTCGAGGAAGAAATGAGAAATAGGGAGGAAGGTGTGTGTGAAAAGGAAGGGAATGGGATTGGAGCATATGAGGATGAGGCAGGGGCTCCCAGGGTGGGGGGATGGTGAAGACGTGCACAGATACTGGGTGGCTGTGGGCATGGTTCCCGGAAGATGAGGCGCTTCTGTCTGATGGCTTTTTAGAGTTACCAGTGAAGTGGAGGAAGCAAGGACATCTGCTGAGAGGGAGAGGGAGGGGGTCAGGGGGTATGAGAGAGTTCAGCAGTGCTGCCCAAAAAGGGCAGAAAGTACCGCAAATGGCAAGAGAGAACAACTCGCCCCGTCACAATTGTGTCTCCTTTCCTGGAAGTCTGCTTCTATCAATGGACTGTGAGACATTTAGAACTACAGCTGAGCTGAGCCCACCTTGAAATGATAAAGCAGAAAATGCTTTATCCATTTCATTTTTGCTTCATTATCCATCCAACCTTCCTGTTTTGTAAACATCCCTGTCAAATTAAGTCACAGAATTATGAAGCTTGGTATCTTCGAGCTTGGAGGAAATTGGAGATCATTTTTACAGAGGAGCAAGTCCCAGAAATATTCATCAAATTTTCCTTTCCCAGACCTCTGTTTTATTAATTATTTAATTGACGTGTAGGTGATTTGCAGTGTTTCAGGTCTACAGCAAAGTGATCGTCGTACATCTGTTTTATTAATTTTATTTAAAAAGATGACTCTGGCAATACAAGATGATTGACAGCATTTCTGCAGGTCTTTTTTTATTGTGTTAAAACTTAAAATTTACTATTTTAACTATTTTTAAGTGTACATTTCAATGGCACAAATTACATTCACTTTGTTGTGTACCCATCGCTACTATCCACCTCTACAAGGTTTTCATCTTCCCAAATTAAAGCTCTGGACCCATTAAACAGGGTATCATTCTTTCATTCTTTTTTTTTTTCTCCTTACATTGCCTTTATTTATTTATTTTTAATTGGGGTATAGTTGCTTTACAATGTTGTGTTAGTTTCTGCTGTACAGAGAAGTGAATCAGCTATATGTGTACATATATCCCCTCTTTTTTGGATTTTCTTCCCATTTAGTCACTACAGAACACTGAGTAGAGTTCCCTGTGCTATACAGCAGGTACTTATTAGTTATCTGTTTTATACATAGTAGGGTATATATGTCAATTCCAATCTCCCAATTCATTCCACCCAACCCCCCCCCCCCCTTTTTCCCCCTCGTAGTCT
>NW_006779738.1:1118589-1124758 GCF_000442215.2 Lipotes vexillifer
CCCCCCCCCCCCCCATTTATCCCCTTGGTGTCCATACGTTTGTTCTCTACATCTGTCTCTGATTCTGCTTTGCAAATAGGTTCATCTGTACCATTTCAGGGTATCATTCTTAACCCACATACTGACT
Source organism: Lipotes vexillifer (assembly GCF_000442215.2). NCBI lineage: Eukaryota > Metazoa > Chordata > Mammalia > Artiodactyla > Lipotidae > Lipotes > Lipotes vexillifer. Next base: position 1,118,717 of record NW_006779738.1, read on the forward strand.
GACTCAACAGCATTCATATGCATAACAACAGGGTCTCAGCCCCCCTCAAAACATCTCCCAGCTGTTTTTGGAGAATTTAAAGAGTGATTGTCAAGTGCACATAAAGCAATTTGTTACCTTCACTTCCTCCCAGTGCCAGGCCTGCCTTTCCTTGGCCTCTTGGCAGGTGGAATGGCCCTGAAAGACACTTTCACTGGTTGACCATCCGTGGACCACCAACCTCCACGCCCCAGTGCTTCCAGGACTTGGGATGTCAGAGCACTGTCGTATTCTGCGCAGAGGCCAGGGGATGGGCTTCCTTTCCAACCTTCTCATCTGGAATACCACATAGCTCTGCTTGCACACAGAGGCTCTGTTCTTGAAGAGTTCTTTGAACTTCCAGGCTTCATTCTCCCACCTAGCATACTTCCAGTCCCCTGCACACACCTGAGTTTATAAATGGAAGCTGGTCCATCCTTTCCCTTCTCTTTTTGATTTCTGCTCCCTCTTTTTTTCTACCTTCATCAGAAAGCACAGTCTCTAACTGCATATCGGTTGAGGCAAAAGGATGTGCGCGTGACTGTGTCTATGTCTGTGTGTTTGGGGGTGGGGGGAGGGTGGAAGTGAGAAGAGAGGCGAGCTGCCACATACCTTGGCAACAGCCCTGTCGCACATCAATCACCCTTGGACCAGTTGCAGTTGGCTCTCAGAGCCCTATCTCCGTCAGCAAGATAAAGTTAAGTTTTCTAGTCAGTGCTCATCTTGAAGAGGCTCCTGTAGACAGAAAACTAAAAAGTTATCAATTCCAGTGTAGACAACATGATTTTATTTTTCTATTGTTACCTTCACTGTAAGGTTACATGGTGCTGTTAGCACTGAGATTGCTTTCGATAACACTGTATTCTAATGCTAGAAAATGTCACATTTGTAAAAATTTTTTTAAAACTTATAGACTGTTGGAACTTGAATACATCTTTAGGGATCATCAGTGCAATCCCATATTTTATTTATTTATTTATTTATTTATTTATTTTTTGCGGTATGCGGGCCTCTCACTGTTGTGGCCTCTCCCGTTGCGGAGCACAGGCTCCGGACGCGCAGGCTCAGCGGCCATGGCTCACGGGCCCAGCTGCTCCGCGACATGTGGGATCTTCCCGGACCAGGGCACGAACCCGTGTCCCCTGCATCGGCAGGCGGACTCTCAACCACTGCGCCACCAGGGAAGCCCACAATCCCATATTTTAGACAGAGAAAATGTGGCCAGAGGATTTAGGTGTCTTTATGGAGGTCATATAGCTGGTGTTCTGACACCAAATTAAATGCTCTTTTCAGTACATCATGCTGCTATCTACATTTCCAATATTTTCTGTGAAAGCAGAGCTTCTCAACCACTTTTTTTCCTTATTATACCCCCAGGAGTCTTCTTTGGTCTTTTTCCCCCTAAACCTGTCCCTTCTCCATGAAGTTAAACTACGAGAGAAAATCTGTAAATCTGTTTAGACACTGTATGTATATCTGTGCTTTACACATAAGAAGAGTAAGATTTTTTTCACCCCTTCATTGAGAATGAATGTATTAAAGCAATACAGAGTGGTGTAAAAGGCATAATTCTAAAACACCACCAAAAACAAACAAAAACATTATGTTGGGGCACTTTTGGCTACCAGTAATAGAAATTTGACTAGAAGTCAGTTAAACAAGGAAAATGTATAGCCCCACATAACAAGAAATCCAGAGGTAGGCAATTCAGGCTTGGTTAATCCTTTATTCTATTGTAAGTTTATATAATCTTTTAATTAATAGACATTTTTTGAGCAGTTTTAAGTTTACAGAAAAATTGAGCTGAAAGTACAGAGTGTTCCCATCTACTCCCTCACCTATTTCCCCTATTAATACTAGTTTCCCCTGATACAAACATCTTGCAGTTGGTGTGGTACATTTGTTACAATTGATGCACCAACATTAATATGTTATTAGTAACTAAAGTACATCATTTACATTAGGGTTCATACTTGGTACTGCAGTCTTTGGATCTTGACAGATGTGTATAATGACTTGTGTCCATCATTACAGAATAATACTGAATAGTTTCACTGACCTAAAAATACCCTGTGCTCCACCTATGTATTGCCTTCTCCCCCCAAATCCCTGTCAGCCACTGATCTTTTTACTATTTTAATACTTTTGCCTTTTCCAGAATGTCCTAAATAGTCATGTAGGATGTAGCCTTTTCAGACTGGCTTCTTTCACTTAGTAACATGCTTTTATACTTTCTCCATGTCTTTTTATGCCTTGATAGCTCATTGCTTTTTTATCACTGAATGATATTCCACTATCTGAATGTACCATAATTTGTTTATTCATTCACCTTCTGAAGGATGTTTTGGTTGCTTCCAACTTTTGGCAATTATGAATAAAACTGCTACAAACACTCATATGCAGGTTTTCATATGGACATAAGTTTTTAAATTATTGGGTAAATAGTAAACACTACTGCTGGATCATATGGTAAGAGTATGTTTAGCTTTGTAAGAAACTCCAACTGTCTTCCAAAGTGGCGGCACCATGTTGCGTTCCCACCAGCAATGACAAGAGTTCCTGTTGCTCCACATCCTCCAGCATTTGTGTTGTCAATGTTTTAGATGTTAGCCATTTTAACAGGTATGTAGTGGTATCTCATTATTGTTTTAATTTGAAATTCCCTAATGACAATATGATATAAAACATATTTTCATACACTTATTTGCCATCTGTTTATCTTGTTTCTTAAGGTATCTGTTCAGGTCTTACTGTTGAGTTTTAAGAGTTCTTTGTATATTTTGGATAACGGTCTTTTATGAGAGATCTCTTTTGCAAATATTTTCTCCCAGTGTGTGGCTTGCCTTTTCATTCTTTTAATAGTATCTTAAACAGAACAGGTTTGGGTTTTTTTAAATTATTTTATTTATTTATTTTATTTTTGGCTGCGTTGAGTCTTCGTTGCTATGTGCGGGCTTTCTCTAGTTGGCGGCGAGCGGGGGCTACTCTTCATTGCGGTGCTCGGGCTTCTTGTTGCAGTGGCTTCTCCTGTTGCGGAGCACGGGCTCTAGGCGCGCGGGCTTCAGTAGTTGTGGCACACAGATTAGTTGCTCCGTGGCATGTGGGATCTTCCTGGACCAGGGCTCAAACCCGTGTCCCCTGCATTGGCAGGCAGATTCTCAACCACTGCGCCACCAGGGAAGCCCCAGAAGGTTGTTTTTAATGTTAATGAAGTCCAACTTATTTCTTTAAAAAAATTTTTTTATTGAACTAGAGTTAATTTACAATATTGTGTTAGTTTCAGGTGTACAGCACAGTGATTCAGATATATATATATATATATATATTCTTTTTCAGATTCTTTTCCCTGATAGGTTATTACAAAGTATTGAGTATAGTTCCCTGTGCTCTACAGTAGGTCCTGCTGGTTATCTGTTTTATATATAGTGATGTGTATATGTTAATCCCAAACTCCTAATTTATCCCTTTCCCCCTTCCCCTTTGGTAACCATGTTTGTTTTCTATGTTAACTCATTTCTTCCTTTCATAGATAGCACTTTTGGTGTTGTATTTAAAACTCACCACCAAACCAAGGTCACCTTGATTTTTTCTGTGTTATCTTCCAGGAGTTTTTCATTTAGATCTGTGATGCATTCTATTTTCTTTTTTGATTAATACTCTCCATAATTTCCCATTTTAATTATTGCATTGGTGGCTATTTTCCATTCACACTATAAATTGCACTCTGAAAATTGTGTTCTTCTTACTTTGTATTCCACTATGCTTTTCTGCTTCCTTTCCATTGGTATTTCTTCTGCAATAATCCTCTTATAACGTCTATATGGTTTGGACTTGTACAATAGCTTCTTTAATCATGAGCATATCTTGCAATTAGTAAGTCAAAGATTTCTCCTTTAAAAATGGGAAATAATCCAGACCCTAAATGAAACTAACTTCATATATACTTAACTCAGTGTGTATCACCCAACCCAAGTGAAACGGCACAGCTGAAAAGCTGTGAAGATTCATAAAGTGTCCCTCAAATGGAACGTTCAAAGAAAGCATGGTGTTCCAAATGAGCTTGAGCTGGGATCGTGTGCTTCATGAAGCTGCACTCGCCCTTTGCAGCCTAACACACATGGTGACAGGTGGAGAAACTACAAATAGCCTTGGCCTAAGAATGGAAAAAATGATAAGCTGGGGCCAAAGCTTTCAAAGTGACTGAATGCCAGGAATGCAAGGGGCAGACCTGAGGATACAGAAGAGGGTATTACAGGCCTCCTGAAGAACCTTTGAGTGCAGAGGACTTAGGCTGCATCCCTCTCCTGCTGGCTGCTTAGACTAGGGTAGAAAGCTCCAAGACTCACTTCTGTGCCAGTGCTGAGATCCATGAGTACACACAGCATGAAGCACAAATACCAACTTGTTCAAAACAGCCAAGGCCCCCATCAGTCCTTGTCGTGACACTGAACTGAGCCACTCTGAGCTGCACATTTGCTGGGCCCATGGGTCTCTGTTGGTTGGTGTTGGGTTTTGATGCTGGTGGAGAGTGGCTAGCCGCTTAGCTCACCTGTATCATGTTACCTGTAGGCCGAGCAGAGGACAGTGGGCAGGAGAGTTAAGAACTCAGGGTTTTAATCCCAGCTCCACTCGTCGGCTCATTGAACACTTTTGGCATTTTGATTTCCTCATCTTTAAAATTGGGCTATGAGCTGGCTTGACTGGGAAGGTGACCATGAGTGATGAACCGTAGACCATTTGGTGCTCTAAAAATTATTCAGCGGATGAGTAAAGAGTTAACCATGAACTCTAGGCCTCGCTCTGCTTCACCCTGCCCTTCATTTCCCCAATACAAGATAGTTAGGCCACATGGTCCCTAAGATTGCTTCCCTTCCGAAATCCATCATTTTATTTTATTTTTACATGGTATTGTATTTTATTTCATTTTATTATTTTAATTTTTTTATAGAAATATAGTTGATGTACAGTATTATACAGGTGTACAACATAGTGATTTATAATTTTTAAAGGTTATGCTCCACTTATAGTTATTATAAAATATTGGCTATATTCCCTGTGTTGTACAATATACCCTCATAGCTTATTTATTTTATACATAATAGCTCATGCCTTGCAATCCCTTACCCCTACCTCGACCCTTCCCCCTTCCCTCTCCTCACTGGTAACCACTAGTTTGTTCTGTGTATCTGTGAGTCTGTTTCTTTTCTGTTACATTCACTAGTTTGTTGTATATTTTGGATTCCACATAGAAGTGATGTCATACAGTATTTGTCCTGCTCCGTCTGACGTACCGAGATCCATCATCTTAAACATCGAATTCCATCACGTGGCAGTGGTTCTCAAACTTGAACATGAGACAGAATCACCTGGAAGGTTGATTAAATCACAGATAGGAGCCCAAGATGGGCACGTCCAACAAGTTCCTGGATGTCACTGATGCCACTTTCTAGGGACCTCACCCCTGAGAACGCTAGATTTCGGCAGTGGAGAAAACTGGTCCAAGGAGAGTTGGCGAATAAAGCCTCTTCATGGGCACACAACCTGGGCAGCACCCCAGGCTCCCCGCCTCCCCTCAGAAGCTCTCATGCTTGGTTTAATGCTCTGCTCTCACCAACCACTGGAAATTTTAAACTTTCAAACAAGAGGCCTTGCATTTGCATTTTGCACTGGGCCCCATACATCACGTAGCCGGCCCTGTTCATAGTTTTGGTTTTACAGGTGAACTTTGGGTAATGAACAAATGTCCTTTGGAAAAGGGCGTCTTAAAAAACCACTAAGAACTTTTCAGCTGCTTCTACACCCCAAGAAACGGGCTTGTTGAAAAACTGTTCTTCTAGTTACAGGCATTTTGCCGGTCTGCTAATCCGCGTGCGTAGGTGGGCAGGCCCTTGGCAAAATGAGGGCAGGGTGAGGTCCAGTCTTTTCCTCCCCCTTCTTTTGCTCCTGCCTCTCCTCTGTTCACCAGATGGGCTGGGCCTCCCTCACTGCCCCAGGCAGAAAAGCCTTAACGGGTTGTAGCAGGAA
>NW_006779738.1:1124806-1139080 GCF_000442215.2 Lipotes vexillifer
AATGCCTACGTTTCAGAAGGTGAATACAGTTAATCTTTGAACAGCATGTGTTTGAACTGCGTGCGGCACTTATACACGGATTTTTTTCAGCAGTAAATACTAAAGTACTACATGGTCCAGACCCATGCTTGGTTGAATCCAGGGATTCAGAACCAGGGATACAGAGGAACCTCAGACGTGGAGGAACTGCCTATACGGAGGACCAACTATAAATTATACGTGGATTTTTCAACTGTAGCGGAGGGTGGGCCCCCCTCACTGTTTGTGTTGTTCAAGGGTAACTGTACTTACAGGGAGAAAGCAATATTATTATATAAATAGACATATTTTTTGAGGGTGGAGGACTTCAACCTTTGAATCATAACAGGCAAGTGCTGTCTGCCCAGCCAGTCTCTCAGACTGGGCTGCAACATTACCTTATCCCTAAGAGGAGAGATCCTTTAGGGGCCTGACCTGAAAATACCCAAGTAAGACCAACTACATGGCCAAGCCAACTGACTGGATCATGGTTGGAGTAATAAAATGAAGACATCCACTTCCTTTTTTATGTCTACCCTGGAATACCTCTTGACTTGAGTTTTATTTATTTATTTTTGGGGGGAAGGGGAGGCAGGGGGTCAGAGCTAATAATAGCATTTGGGTTTTATACAGTCCTATTACTGTGCATGTCAACAGTGTAGGGACTAGAAGCAGATAACCTACATAAGTTTTGGCAAGAGGACAAAAAGCATGGGAGATTGGAAGAGCCATTGCCTAAATTAAGATTTTCTTGGACTGACTGAGAAAGATTCTTGGTCTCAAGGTGGTAGGAAGAGGACAGGACACACTCACTAAGAATGGAGTGGTTCAGCCGGGGTTTGAGTTACCAGGGTTAGTAAAGAGTTCCTGGGATGATAGGATGTTAGCAAACTAGAAATGAAAGGCACTAGTTAGCTTTCAGCAAATGTGGAGCAGCCCCTCTAAAAATACCAAGAAATTTAAGCATCTTTTCCTCTGAAGGATCATGTACCCACCACCCCACTTTTTGCGTACAGGAGACTTTGTGCAATTTAGAAAAGGGATCCCCTGCTTAAGGACATTTTACAGCTTCTTGTCATCATCACCATATAAATTTGTGGTGCCCTGAAGTGCGTGGCGCTCCTTGCAGTTGGGCCAGCACAACTTACCCAGACTTTAAACAAAGGCCATTTCTAAGGATCCAAAGTCATGGGGATGTTAGGTCTGTTAGCTATTATCTCCTTGCGGGTAACAGTACAGATCATTGTCAAGAATTAATACTTATTGCCTATTGACCTTGGTATGGCTGTGTGATAAGAACTCAAAAGAGGGCTTCCCTGGTGGCGCAGTGGTTGAGAGTCCGCCTGCCGATGCAGGGGACACGGGTTCGTGCCCTGGTCCGGGAAGATCCCACATGCCGCGGAGCGGCTGGGCCCGTGAGCCGTGGCCGCTGAGCCTGCGCGTCCGGAGCCTGTGCTCCGCAACGGGAGAGGCCGCAACGGTGAGAGGCCCGCGTACCACAAAAAAAAAAAAAGAAGAACTCAAAAGAACATAGCATTGCTATTAATCATCATTTCTTCACTGGATGGTTGTGCGATCGATCATACCTGCTTCCTGGGGAGAACAAATCCATTCCATACATACTGACCTTCCTAAAGAACAGCTCTGGTCACATCACCTTCCCCATTCAAAACCTTCCTGTGGTTTCCATTGCTTTCCTAGTTAACCATAACCCCCACCCAGGCCTGTAGGACTTTCCACACAGAAGGGTCCCAGTTCACTCTAATTCACACACACCAAATAGAGCTCAAGGTTTGCTGGATCTGCCCTTGATGCTTCCTCACTTTTTGCTTTTGCCCCTGCATTTCATTCTACACATCTTAAGTTCACTCAGCAACATGCAGTTTGTCCTTCAGGGTGCAGATTAAGTACTAGAACCACCGTGAAACCTATTCTGATCATCTCAGTCAGATATAATTATTCACTCTGCCATTGAAAAATACCTCTCTTCTGACACCCATCTTTCTTTTTTTTTTCCTTTTGAAGAAGAAATATTATAATAATTTTCCACAGTTAAGGAATTTTCATAGTCCAGACAAGTGCATAGGAACATTTAAATATCTCTTTTGGATTCAATTTTATGGTTTATAAACAAATCTTTTTTTTCATATTCTTTTCCATTATGTTTTATCACAGGATATTGAACATGGTTCTCCATGCTATACAGTAGAAACTTGTTTATCCTTCCTATATACAGTAGTTTGCATCTGCTAATCCTAAACTCCCAACGGTTCCCTCCCCAGCCCCTCCCTGCTTGGCAACCACAAATCTGTTCTCTATGTCCCTGAGTGTGTTTCTGTTTCATAGATAAATTCATCTGTGCCATATTTTAGATTCCACATATAAGTGATATCATATGGTATTTGTCTTTCTCTTTCCGACTTACTTCATTTAGTATGATAATCTCTAGGTCCATCCAAGGCACTCATCTTTCTTTATATGGTAGTACAGTAATCTGTGTTCTTGCCATATTTTACCAATCAGACTTTTCCAAAGATTAACAATTCTCCAAAGGATGGAAACTGTCTAGCTCTTCTTTGTCTCTCCAGGGGCCTAGAACAGTGTCTTGCCTTTGGTTGGTGGGTGATTTCACCGACTTCTTCAGGAGACAGGATACTCTTTGCAGAATCCCATGGTGCTTTCCAGGAAGACCATGATGTATTCATCCCAAAATCAGACATTCAACAAACACTTATTGAGTGTCTGCACTGTGCTAGGCTCTGATACGTACTGATGTATTCAAATCCTTCACCAAAACCAAGATAATTTGACTAAAAGAAAGGATAACTCTATTTAATAGATGCATATAAAATTGCAACAATCAATATGAACTTAAAAAAGGAAAACAGGAAACGTGTGAGTTTTTATTTATTTGCTAAATTTTTATTCATTTTGTCTTTGGTCCACCCAAGTTTTTTTTGTTTTTTGTTTTTTGTTTTTTTTTTGTGCAGTACATGTGGCCTCTCCCATTGCAGAGCACAGGCTCTGGACGCTCTGTGGCATGTGGGATCTTCCCGGACCGGGGCACAAACCCGTGTCCCCTGCATCGGCAGGTGGACTCTCAACCACTGCGCCACCAGGGAAGCCCTACCCGAGTTCTTAAGTGTAAAGAAAAGTAGGGAAAAAAAATAATTTGAAGTTGAGAGAATCCTATCCATTAAATTATCATTTTCTGAAAGTTAAGAAACAGTTACCATTCTTTGAATTTACCAGCAGGACACTTGAGTTCAGCATTGGAGCAACAGAGTTTTTGCAGGAGCATAGGTTGAGATCCACTTCAGAATGTGGGTCTTACATGATGTTTGTGGGGCACATAAGACATTTTCCAGAAGAAGGTGACCAAAAATAGAAGCCAGAGTCAAAATTCAATCAAACTGAGTTACAGGAGGATTAACATTTATATCAGCATGCTGGTACCTGGGGTAAGATTTATCTTCCAAACCAACAAGATATTATTTAGGTTCCAGCAAAGAGTTGGCTTTTATTCTGGAGCACAGGGTTAATTGAACATACCACCCACCTCTGAAACTTTGTGCTTTTCAAAATGTATCTGAGCATACTGAACACTACCATAACATTGCTTGTACCAAAAATATACATACTCCAGGAGGGGAAATCTGGCCACAAGAGTCAATTCTGAATCCTCCCGTCCTGTAACAGTTTTGTCTCCTCCAAGTCTGAACTGAGAGCAATTCTCACATTAAGCGTTCTTAGACTCACACAGGTACCCAACTCAAAGGCAGCCCTCTGCACATGGAGGATAAGATGGCCTCCACCACTGCCAAACAGAGATTTCTCACAAATTGTGCCTATTGCCAAAAGGGCCATTCTAAATTCAGATCAAAGCAATGTCTGCTATTTTCAGAGGAACTGAAACCAGACTCTAAATCCTCAAATCACATTGCTTGGGTGGATCACATCTTAAATGACTGCTTAGGGACTAAATAGAATTTTAATTTCTTAATCCCTTTGATACCAATGATAATTGACATCTGAAAACACATCTTCCTTGTGCCAGTCATTATAATGATGTTTTAAAATATCAGAGAATTAATTGCTGTCTTATTGTGTCACCTGCTGATTTTATACTGTGCTTACATTCAGGCTCAAAGGCTTAGCTCAGGCTACTTGAAGAATATCGAGTTTGTTCTGGGTTGCCTCTGTGCCAACCTGCTTCTGCCCTTGTCTCCATCAGCTAAGCCGAAAAGAGAACAACCATATTTTGCATACAGCTTTTCAGGAGATGATTCTCTCATCCTAACATACTGCTGGACTTGAAAGGAAAATTACAATTCTATATTTCTATGTGAAAGAACCGCTAATGAATGCTTTTGTTTTGTTTTCAAAAACAAACATCAAAAATCTGGCTGTGACATGGAGAAAGGAAAGGAAGAGTGGAAAAAGAAGCCGAATAAAATGCAGCGTGAAGGATGCTTCTGCACCATGATCACCATCCACAATCAATCACTTATTCATAGAGTGACCAGAAAATTTGTTGTCCAAACTGGGCTACATCTGAAAATGAAAGGGGAGGCTGTTAATGGTTATGGTAGGGACAAGTACCCTATTGATGGAGCATTCCTTGCATGCAGCGATTGTGTTACATGTTGGGATTTACAAAGAGGACACAGTGTATTTTCTTCCATACAAGGCTAAAATTTAGTTGAGGAAGAGAAGATATTTACAAAAAATAAACACACCATGAGGCAGCTGAATCAGGTACATTGACCATAAGAAAGTGATTATTAAAAGCTGAGAAATTTTTGGTTGAAGACACTTTTATTAGTTTATTAGATTTCATATCTTACAATTGTTATTTATACTTTTTAAAACCCCTACATTTTTATTAGTTATTAAATCTTACATTTGTATTGGTCTTTACACTATAGACATAGCTCAATTGCTCCTCATCTTATTAGTCTGCATTTTTATTAGCTATTAAATCTTACCACTGTATTGTTATTTACACTTTCTAAAACCCCTGCAGACTTAGCTCAATTACTCCTCATAGCAACCTGGAGAGGTTGGCAAGGTGAAAATCATCTGTCTATCTCACAGGTGAGATCGTAGAATCCAAGGACTTGCCGGCCAACATCACTGCTAGTAAATGACAGAATGGAGAACAGAGACCAGATGCTCTGAATCGGGGTCTAATGCCCTCTTACAGCGCTCAACAGGGAGGAGGGCAGCGTGGTCCCTAGAATCCCAGGAACGAGAGTGGACTGTTGGGAGCAAAACCTAATTGAGTTTGTCTAGAAAACAGCTCAAATAGATAGTGGGAGATAATATTAAAACCCCAGTTTAGGTAGCAGTGAAATTATTCAAAGTCTTGACTGCTGGCTAAACCTGTTAAATGCAGGCTTCTGAAAAAAAAAAAAAAGGGGGGGCGAAGGATGTGATACATGTGAAGTCACATCTTAGGAAGACCCGCCATGGACTAGCAGAACAGGAAGAAACTAGAAACCAACAGACTGTAGTACTTCAGTGTGAGTGCCCTGCTGTGGATTGGAATTAAGATGGCAGATCTTGAAGAAAGGACTACGTGACTCTAGATGTGCGGAGACAAAGGGAGGTGAGAGGCTTCCCTGGTGGCGCAGTGGTTGAGAGTCCACCGGCCGATGCAGGGCACACGGGTTCGTGCCCCGGTCCGGGAAGATCCCACATGCCGCGGAGTGGCTGGGCCCATGAGCCATGGCCGCTGAGCCTGCGCCTCCGGAGCCTGTGCTCCGCCACGGGAGAGGCCACAGCAGTGAGAGGCCCACGTACAGCGGAAAATAAAAAGGGAGGTGAGCCTGTGTCACTATAAGAGTGGACTACTGTGAACACGAAGAGGGGTGCTTAGGAGCTTTGCTTAATGGCGTGTCTTAGAGGTCTTTTACACCAGGCCATGTAGATATTCTGCATTCTTTTCTAATTGCTGTATTGTTATTCCATGGTATAAGCGTACCAAAGTTTGTTGTTGTTGTTTTAATTGAAGTATAGTTTATTTACAATGTGTTAGTTTCAGGTGTACAGCACAGTGATTCATTTATATATATATATATATTCTTTATATATATTATTTTTCAGATTCTTTTCCGTTACATGTTCTTACAAGATATTGGATATAGCTCACTGTGCTATAGAGTGGGTCCTTGTTGTTTATCTATTTTATACATAGTAGTTTGTATCTGTTAATCCCAAACACCTAATTTATCCCTCCCCACCAAAATTTTTTTTAAACTTAATTCAATCGTGATCTCACCCTTTTGTCAAGATTTACACTTTCAACTATAAATGAAAACCTTGCACTTGTGTATCCTTACCTTATGAATAAGTATCAGAAGAAAACTTGTAATTTGGGAACTATGTTCTTTTTTTAAAAATTTTATTTATTTATTTATTTATGGCTGTGTTGGGTCTTCATTTCCGCGGGAGGGCTTTTCCCCAGTTGGGGCAAGCGGGGGCCACTCTTCATCACAGTGCACAGGCCTCTCACTATCGCGGCTTGTCTTGTTGTGGAGCACAGGCTCCAGACGCGCAGGCTCAGCAATTGTGGCTCACGGGCCTACTTGCTCTGCGGCATGTGGGATCCTCCCAGACCAGGGCTCGAACCCGTGTCCCTTGCATTGGCAGGCAGACTCTCAACCACTGCGCCACCAGGGAAGCCCGGTAACTGTATTCTTTTAGGACATTGTATATGTGGCATGAAAAAAAGCATATCAAAAGTCATCTATAAAGTTCGACTCAGTAAATCAAATTTTTATATTCAAAAAACATTTATTGAGTTATTCCTATGTGCAAATCACAGGTAATGGTGCTGTATGCTTGACTTCAAGGAATTTAGAGTCAAATAGAGGAGATACACATGCAAAAAAATATAATACAAAAATAAGAATGAAAAACCACACTAGAGGTATAAGCAAAATGCTACAAGAACATTGAAGATGAAGGAATCACTTCTAAAAGCTGAAGGTAGATTGTTAATAACCTTGTAGGGCTTCCCTTGTGGCAGAGAATCCGCCTGCCAATGCAGGGGACATGGGTTCGAGACCTGGTCCGGGAAAATCCCACGTGCCGTGGAACAACTAAACCCCGTGCGCCACAACTACTGAAGCCCGCGTGCCTAGAGCCCATGCTCCACAACAAGAGAAGCCACCACAATGAGGAGCCCATGCACCACAATCAAGAGTAGCCCCCACTCGCCGCAACTAGAGAAAGCCCGTGCGCAGCAATGAAGACCCAACACAGCCAAAAATAAAATAAATAAAATAAGTAAATTAAAAAAAATAAATAACCTTACAGATTATGAATTGGCTTTTTCATCCTCCAAATCTGAAGTGTACAATAGTAACTGAGCCATTCAGGAAATGCATATTGATTGGTTAATCCCAAGATTAGAACATAAACAGCTAAAGTTTATGAAGCATGTACTATGTGCCAACACAGTGCAGTGTGCATTGTCACCTCATTTAATCAAATGATGAAAAGCAGATTGGAAAGAGAAAACATTCACTTTGCTTAGTCACGCATTCATGTGCATTACAATAGTATGCTGAAACAACATCTCTGTATAATTGCATTTCTTAGTAATTCCATAAGTTCAGGAAAGCTATTAATTTATACATGTAATTATACATATTATAATTAAATATTTTCTAATTAGACATAAATGCCAAATGATCTAGGAAATTATATTTATAATTGCATACTGATTGTGAATGTACATATATATATAGCATATTACCATATATTACTAGTTATATATATATATATATTTTTTTTTTTTTTTTTGCGGTACACGGGCCTCTCACTGCTGTGGCCTCTCCCGTTGCGGAGCACAGGCTCCGGACGCGCAGGCTCAGCGGCCATGGCTCACGGGCCCAGCCGCTCCGCGGCATGTGGGATCCTCCCGGGCCAGGGCACGAACCCGTGTCCCCTGCATCGGCAGGCGGACTCTCAACCACTGCGCCACCAGGGAAGCCCACTAGTTATATTTAAAATGTAATTTTACTACACATTAGATGCATCATTTCTGCTTCTGCTTGTTGCTTTCTCTTACCCTTTTCTTCTTGTTCTTCTTACTCTTTTTCTTCTCTTCCTCCTCCTCTTCGCCTTCCTCCTTCTCCTTCAGTGCTGTCTTTAACTACAATAAAATAAGTATTCAAGTTCCATTTTTCCTGTTACTTATGGTAATCCTTATGGACAGAAGAATATTCCCATAGCTTTGGGAATTAGCTTTTAGTCTGTCTCTTATTATTAGCCTAAAAGAAACCCCTTAATCTTCTTTCTTTGTCCAGTGATTTTTTTTCTTTCTATAATATTTCCTTTTTCCAATACCAGATTACATGGAAACGTCAGTTCTACCTAGTGCCTAGATTTTTTTTTTTTTTTTTTTTTTTTGGGGCCATGCAGCAGGCAGGATCTTGCATGTTGAGCAGCCAGTTTTCCCATGCTGTCATCCAAAAGGCCATGTGTGTGGCCCCTCACAGTTGCAATACAGCTGCCTCAGTCCAGGCATTCCAGGCAAGAGGGAGAGGACAGGGTCATGTCAGCATGTCCTTGTCTCCTACCTGGACCTTTTGGGAGGAAGCAGAAGCTTTCTCAGAAACAACTCTCACCTACTTTTAGGTCTCATTGGTGAGAACTCAGACACATGGCCACTGGATGCAAGGATGCTGGATGCAACGTAAGCCAGGAAAGCAAATATCTATTTCCTGTTTGTTTTCCCCAATTTCTATAGTAGAACCATAAAGAGCTTTTATTTATGTGGCTTATATCTCTCAATATTTACCATAGCAGATATAAAAACTGAGAAATTCTGTGGTATGTACTTACACTGGAATATTATTCAGTCTTAAAAAGGAATGAAATTCTGATGCAACACAGATGAATCTTGAAAACGTTAAGTGATGGAAGCCAGACAGAAAACGACAAACACTGTATGATTCCATTTACATGAGGTACCTGGTATAGTCAAATTTATGGAAACAAAGTTGAATAGTGGTTACCAGGGACTGGGAGAAAGAGATATTGGCAAGTTATTGTTTCATGGGGACAGAGTTTATTTTGGGATGATGAAAAAGTTCTGAATATGGATAGTGGTGATGGTTGTACAATAATATGAATGTACTTAATGCCACTGAACTTGCACACTTAAAACAGTTAAAATGTTAAATTGTGATGTATATTTTATCACAATAATAATTTTAAAAAGAAAAATCAGAAATTTTAAGAATATTTCTTAATTCATTTTAGAATAACAACAAACCCATAATATAGGTTTCACACAAAGAATATATTTTTATGGGCTTCCCTGGTGGCGCAGTGGTTGAGAATCTGCCTGCTAATGCAGGGGACACGGGTTCGAGCCCTGGTCTGGGAGGATCCCACATGCTGTGGAGCATCTGGGCCCGTGAGCCACAACGACTGAGCCTGCGTGTCTGGAGCCTGTGCTCTGCCACAAGAGAGGCCGCGATAGTGAGAGGCCCACGCACCGCGTTGAAGAGTGGACCCCGCTTATCACAACTAGAGAAAGCCGTTGCGCAGAAACGAAGACCCAACACAGCAAAAATAAATAAATATATTAATAAACTCCTACCCCCAACATCTTAAAAAAAAAAGAATATATCTTTATGAAACATAACTCTTTTTTTAATGATTTTTTTCTTTTAATTAATTTATTTGTTTTTATTTTTGGCTGTTTTGGGTCTTTGTTACTGTGTGCGGGCTTTCTCTAGTTGCGGTGAGCTGGGGCTACTCTTCGTTGTGGTGTGCGGGCTTCTCATTGCGGTGGCTTCTCTTGTTGTGGAGCGCAGGCTCTAGGCGCACAGGCTTCAGTAGTTGTGGCTCGCAGGCTCTAGAGTACAGGCTCAGTAGTTGTGGCACACGGGCTTAGTTGCTCCATGGCATGTGGGATCTTCACAAGCTAGGGCTTGAACCATGTCCCCTGCATTGGCAGGCGGATTCTTAACCACTGAGCCACCAGGGAAGCCCCATAACTCTATTTTCCAAAAAAAATGAAAAAAAAAAGGGTGGGTACGGTAGCATTGTTTTGCCTTTTTTGCACATCTCTTTATTATGTTTTTTTTGCCTTTTTTGCACATCTCTTTATTATGTATCTTTTTTTTTTTTTTTTTTTTTTTGCGGTACGCGGGCCTCTCACCGTTGTGGCCTCTCCCGTTGTGGAGCACAGGCTCCGGACGCACAAGGCTCAGCGGCCATGGCTCACGGGCCCAGCCGCTCCGCGGCATGTGGTATCTTCCCGGACCAGGGCACGAACCCGTGTCCCCTGCATCAGCAGGCAGACTCTCAACTACTGCACCACCAGGGAAGCCCTATTATGTATCTTTATAGAAGACAGCTGGATTCTCCTATCGGCTCCTGCAATGTTTCATTATCACATGTCATATAACGTCAGGAAAATGTGACTGTACGCTCGTGAAGGGATGGGAGTGGCAAAGGCAAGTACTGTCTTCGTGTTGGAAGAAATAGTTCCAGCTTCACAGACCCCCTGAAAGGGTCCCAGGACTACTTTGAGAACCAGTGCAGCATAGATGTGGTCTTTAGTTGGGAAGCCCTGGGTTAGCCATCGAGGGGTGTCTGCCATGGTCTCATTTTCCAATTTGCGGCTTTGCCTTTTATTTGCATAACTAAATGGTCAATTCAAGTGTTAACCTCAGAACCAAGGAACAGTCTTCCCCACGATTATGTGCAGCTCTTCACGGCTTACCAAACAGAAAACGACCAGCAGTTTTGTAAATACAGGCTCATTTTGGTTTCCCTAATATGCATTTGGATTCAGAAAGTCATAGGGTCTTTTCAGTCACGGGTCAAATAAATGTTGCCTGTGCTTTCCTTCTTGCCAGGCATCTCTGCAAGAAGGAAGCTTCCCTCCCAAGCTCGTGGCACGAGAGGATATGGAGCAGGAAGATGTGTCTGAGATGGGACAGTAGAAGGATGCATCTGCCTCCACTGTCAGCCCTTGGCTTCAGGCTGTGCAACCATCCCTGTTCTGCAGGGATTATGGAAGACGTGATTGATGACATCCAAATTTCCATTTGAAATCTTCGGCAGCTCCAAGGAATAAACCTAAGACATTCAGTCAACTGTTGTCAATATTGAATTATACCCACCTCATTCTCTGTATGCTATTCAGCCTCCTTAGCTACGCTCTCCTAAGTGTGAGAAAGTTCACAGGGCAGCATTGGGGGAGGAAGGCTTAGGTCATCTTCCTTAAGTGCTTCAGAAGTTAAGTCCGAAATGTCAGGAGCATTGTGGGCAAATTGCAGAAAAAGCTAGAGAAGCCCTCCACCAGCATCCAAGATCTGTGCCAGTGGTTTTCTGAAGAGGCATTGGGGTTTGCAGATGGGATCCAGAGTCACCTGGGGAACTTTCTCAAAGTACACGTGCTGGTTCCTTCCCCCAACCCCCTGGAGATGGATCTTGTCTCACCACCAGCCCAGTTGAAAATCACTGATGTGGGTTGTTAGGAAAGAGCTTCATTAAATTTAAATTTAGCATGTGAGGCTGTGGATAACCCCATCTCTGTTTCTGAGAAACAACTGTTTACTGTTCTAGCACTCTGGAAACCTGGCAGCCAGCTAAGGGAGTGCTGGCAACCCTGAGCTCCTGAAGCTTCTGTGCAGCTGCTCTGTAAGGGACCCCTGCCCTGAGGGCTCCCACCTGCCCAGCTTGGTGTTCAAGTTAGGAGGGGTACAAGACCGAGAACTTTGCAGGACCCAAAAGGGCAGCCGGGACCTATTTTTGATGATCCTGAGGATTATTAAGAAAGGAAATTCCACAAAGTCCATGTAACTCTCAGAAAGTATTTTGTTCCATTGCTTGCTTTCTTTGTCCCTCCGATTTTATTTCTGGATTTCCGTCTTTATGTTTCTGTGTCTGGAACTGAATAACAGTGAAATGAAAGTGATTGTCCTAAAGAGATATTCCCGGGTGGAAAAATAGGTTATTAAAAATCCCTGTCGCTACCCATGGGATGGTAATCTTGATGGAATTTCAGGAGGACTTGAAGGACAGTTGGAGCCCTGGCTACTCAGAGGGGGACTTTTTATCCTACTGTCTCTTATTGCAGGGAAAAGGTGATGTGGGTTACAGCTCCCTAGGTATTTGGACTGAATTTGTTGCTGAACACTGAGAAATCGCCTTGCTCACACTTTCTTTTTGTATTTTTTTTTAAAGTATAGTTAGTTGATTTACAATGTTGTGTTTGTTTCAGGTGTACAGCACAGTGATTCAGTTATATATAAATCTTAAAACTATATACTTCCATTATAGTTTATTACAAGATATTGAATATAGTTCCCTGTGCTATACAGTAGGACCTTGTTGCTTATCTGTTTTATATTTAGTAGTGTATATCTGCTAATCCCACTCTCCTAATTTATCCCTCCCCCCTCTACCCCTTTGGTAACCATAAGTTTGTTCTCTATGTCTCACACTTTCTTTTTGAGAAGTTTGCTGCAGGCAAAGCCTTCTGTTCAGATGCCCATCTTCTAAATCACACACACGGTACATGACACGGGGTGTTGGAGTGGGGGCACTGGACAGTAGACGCAAAACAGTCCTGTTATCTCTGCAAGTGACGTGATAGACACACTGCATGATCCCCGCAGCTAAAATGGGACTCCAGGCGCCGGAAGGAATGGAAAGTGATGACGCGGGTTGCCTGAACGGTATCTTAACCTCAGAGGATGTTCACAGCCAGTGCTATACAAGCTGAATGGACTGGAGCCCAGTGCATATGATGCCATCGTGGACAGAGAATGTAATGATGTCGCCTGTTATTCCCTGCTTCAAGTGTCCTGTCTAACGAACCTACCCGTTAAGGAGAAAATAAAATAAAGCTTTAGTTCATCACCATTTGATGTTGGAAATGCACGGAAGAGGGTAGAGTTTATTCACTTAAAGGGTATGTTTTAGCCAAACTTGTCCAAACCCAACTTTTCTGTGGTCATCTTTACCATTTTTGTCCAGCAGGCAACAAACACCTAATTAGTCCTAACTATGGTCAAGGCACTGTCCTAAAAAATCAGACAAATATACAAAGATAAAACAGACATGGAACCTGCCCTAAAGAGGATCGCAAGCCAGCAGGAGAGGACATATGCATAAAGTGTTATTCTGCATGCATACGTATAAGTATATACTTATATATCTGACGTCTCAGAGTAGTGGCCATAGCACCTTCCATCAAGTAGGTTGTACACAAACAAGTGAATCATTTACATGTGAGCAGGGCTATTTTAATGGAGGATGCACAGAAATAACACTTTTAGAAAAATTTTCCCCAAGAATTCTGGAAGCCAGGGCAAGATTCCAGAACCTTCTTTTTAATAGATATTAGTTGCTGGTATAACAAAACAAACCGTGAAATATAATGCTCAAAAATTAATAAACCCTATTTATAAGCTTAAGTATATTCCTTACATAATTGAATGGATGATATCTTTTATTTTTGAGGTTTTTGCTCTTTCTCCATCTGTCTTTTTTTAACTATTTTTTAAATTGAAGTATAGTTCATTTACAATGTTACGTTTCAGGTGTACAACAAAGTGATTCAGTGATTCATATATATGAATATTCATATATATGTATATATTCAGCTTTAATGTTTCAATTCTGTGAAAAAGTACTGGTATTGTATAACCACATCGTTCTTATACTTTGACTTTAAAATATATATACATATTATATTTATCTAAATACTGTTCATTTATGAGGTTTCAATAATTAAACTGACTCCATTAAAATTTAAGTTTAAACAGTTACTTCTAATAGTAATAGAATGAGGTCTTGGTGAGAAGGCAACTTCTGAGATCCAAAGTCTTTTTTGTGCTGTTTTAGGAAAACAGTGCATATGGAAGTGGAACTAGGCTAGGAGTTTGGTGAAAAGGCTTAAAAGCAAATTTGTAATATGTCTTCTAAGCTTCTCAATTAAAAAGAAAAAAGCAATCTGACCAGCAAATGACTAGCATACTTTTCTCTAATTTACACCCTCTTGGTCCTGCCGTAGGGGAGCAATTCTTTCCACTGAAGACCAATACCATTTCTGTGGGAGTGCATCAAGAAGTTCTTGGCAAGAACCTCCGAAGCCACTGCAGTAGAACCACGGAGCCAGGTCATGTGCCTTCCCATCTGCTAGGTGGCTCCGGCCCTGGGCTGCCGGTCCCTGACAGCATGACATTAATCTATGCTGCCCCTTGTACCTGCCTCTTT
>NW_006779738.1:1139090-1140504 GCF_000442215.2 Lipotes vexillifer
TCTTTCCCTCCCACCCACCTCCCGAACTGGGTGATTCCAGAGATTCCCTCTCCCTCACTTCATAACCCTGGAGATGCGCGTGCATGCGCGCGCGCGCGCACACACACACACACACACACACACACACACACACACACATGCTTTGCCTCTCTTTGCCCAGTTCCTTTGCCGTTGCAGAATCATCGCTGCATCACACCATGTCTGGGATTAGCCATGTCTCCCACATGACAACCCCGCCCCCAACTCCTCTCCTGGTTCTACTGTGAGTATCTGTTGAAAATAGGACCGGACATCCCTGGTGATGCAGTGGTTAAGAATCCGCCTACCACTGCAGGGGACACGGGTTCGAGCCCTGGTTCAGGAAGATCCCACATGCTGCGGAGCAACTAAGCCCGTGCGCCACAAGTACTGAGCCTGCGCTCTAGAGCCCGCGAGCCACAACTACTGAGCCCACGTGCCACAACTACTGAAGCCCGCGTTCCTAGAGCCCGTGCTCTGCAACAAGAGAAGCCACCGCAACGAGAAGCCCACGCACCGCATCGAAGAGTAGCCCCCGCTCGCTGCAACTAGACAAAAGACCACGCGCAGCAACAAAGACCCAACACAGCCAAAAATAGATAGATAGATAGATAGATAGATGATAGAAATAGAAAATAGGACCTTTGGTGGAGGAAAGGGTGGGGAGAGCTTCCCTCTCCACCTCCACCTCACCCCACTCCCTCTGTTCCTCTCTCCCCAACACTAGTCCCTGGTATTGAATGTGGAAAGGAAAGGCTCTCACCGACGCCCTGCCACTGCACCTCCCTCTCTTCCCCACCACCTCGTGCCTGCCGCGTGTCCACGGGGAGAAGAGCGAGAGGAAGATGGGCAACGACTGACCCCAGGAGGCTAGGGTGCAGTGCTGTCCCTCACGGCCCCTGACCCCCTGGACCACACCATCACTCAGCACCCACAGGGCCCTCTGCACACCACCCTTGTCCAGTCTGCCCCCAGCCCTTCTCTGCTCCCACATCTCCTGCCATAGTCCCTTCCTCCTTAGGGTCCCCAATCCTTGTTCCCCACTTCTTCCCAGCCTCCGAGGCTCAGTAACTTCTGCCCTGGGCCATGAGATCCTTGCTAGCGGTGTACACCTGGAAGGCTCTCAATCCATTTCTAGGACTGCGGCGGAGGAGACGTAAGTTCCTGACATTCCGAATTAGGTCTCTGTCAAAGTGGGGTTTGAAAAAAAAAAAGTGGGGTTTGCTCTAATTTCCCCAATGCCTGCAGGACAGAGTACAGATTTCATTATGATCCACGGGCCTTTTATAACCTAGTTCTGCTCCTCGCTCCAGCCGTAACTGATGCCCTCCCTCCTTCCTGCGCCCTCCCCGCATCAAGCCAAGAGGTGTCACTTGTATTTTCGTTCACACTCTTT
>NW_006779738.1:1140514-1168066 GCF_000442215.2 Lipotes vexillifer
TTTCTTTTGCCTGGAATGTTGCCCTTCACCTCCTTACCATTTGCTACTTGTTCTTCAAGGAGCAGCTAAAATGTCCTGTCTAGTGTTCTCCATGACCTGCTTCTCCAGACAGAATTCATTGCTCCCTAACCTGGATTTCCACCCTTCTCATGTACACTTCTATTAGAGTGTTTATCACATTGCGTTAAAATTTTTGTTTGTGTTCTGCCCTTCTCCAGACACCCTACACAACCAGGGGGAGTGTTTGGAAGGTCCAGGAACATATCTGATCCATCTTCAACTCCCAATGAACTAGTGTGTGGTAAACTAATGTGTGTTTGATGAACAGAGTCAAATATATGATACACTTATTAATAGTTCGACAGGGACTTCCCTAGTGGTCCAGCGGTAAAGAATGTGCCTTGCAATGCAGGGGATGCGGGTTCGATCCCTGGTCAGGGAACTAAGATCCCACCTGCCATGGGGCAACTAAGCGCATGCACCACAACTACTGAGCTCGTGTGCCTCAACTACAGAGGCTGCGTGCTGCAAACTACAGAGCCCACGCACCCTAGAGCCAGCGTGCCACAAGTAGAGAGAGAAAACCTGCATGCCACAACTAGAGAGAAGCCCGCATGCCGCAACGAAAGATCCTCCATACCTCAACAAAGATCCCGTGTGCCACAACTAAGACCCGATGCAGCCAAAAATAAATTAAATAAATAAATAATAAATCTTAAAAGAAAAGTTCAACAATGTAGGTGTATTGTAGATTATTCATTAGATTAAAATTTACACCTACCACATGCTGGGAACTATTCCAGACATCAGAGAAACAGGCATAAAAGTGACAGGTAAGCTGCCCACCGTCGTGGTCATCACGTGGGGGGAGATGGGCAAAGAAATAAGTAAACAAATAGAATCATTTCAGAGAGACTTCAGTTCTGTGAATGAAACACTACAGGGTGATGTGGTGGAGTGGCCAGGAGGCATACTTTACAACTGGGTGGTCAGGGAAGGCCATGCTGAGGAAGTATTAGTGACATTTTCTCTGAGATGAATGATAAGAAGGAAACGGTGAAGGTCTGGGGGGCACAACATTTCAGACAGGGAACAGCAGTTATACAGCCCAAGGTAGGAATGAGTGTGTCATGTTTGAGAAACTGAAAACTTAGTGCGGATGGAGAAAAGTGAGAGAGGGAGTGCCGTGGACTGAGTTACATCCTCCCAAGATTCCTATGTTGAGGCCCTAACTCTCTTTATGATGGTATTTGGAGGTGGGGTCTTTGGGAGGTAATTAGGGTTAGGTGAGGTCATGAGGGTGGGGCCCTCGTGATGGCATCAGTGACCTCATAAGAAGAGAACAACAGAGAGCTCATGTGTTTTATCTCTCTGTCGTGTGAGGACACAGCGAGAAGGTGGCCATCTGCAAGCCAGGAAGCATCCTCACCGGAAACTGAACCTTGACCTTGAACTTCCAGCCTCCGCAACTGTGAGAAAATTAATTTCTGTTGTTTAAGCCTCCCAGTCTGTGGTATTTTGTTATAGCAGCCCCAGCTAACTAGCACAGGGAGTAATACCAGAGGAAGTAAGAACAGCAGGCGGAGGAACAGATCTTTTAGGACCTTGTGCACCGGGGTAAGGAATATGAAAATGTTATACCATCTGTGTGCTGCCTAGGGCTAGGTATTTCAGCCATCTCTTTCTGCACGAAAACCACCTGAACCCTTAGTGTCTTGAAGCAAACACCACCATTTATTTGCTCCTGATTTTGCAATCTAGGCAGGGCTCCATGGGGATGACTTGGCTTTGTTCCATGAGGTATTGGCTGAGGTCCTGCATGCAGCTGTGCTCAGCTGGGGGCTCCCCTGGGGCTGGAACCACAAAGAAGTCTTCCTTAACTGTGTGTTAGGGACCGCACACAGCAACCAATGAACCTGGTTGGCTGGGGACTGGCTGGGCCTTTTGCTATCCATGTGGTTTCTCATCATTTAGTGGTCTATCTTGAACTCCTTTTTAGGCAACTGGATCCCAAGAGGGTGAAAGCAGAAGCCACAATGCCTTTTTAAGTGCTGAGATGGGAAGTCCCAGAATGTCATTTCCTCCACATCTGCCAATACTCAAAGGGCCTGGAGATGCTGAAAATAAGAAATAGTTTTATTTTCCAGCCCAACAAATCGAGAAATATCTCCTCTAACTTTTGCTTGCAAAGAGGACAGGTGTTTTTTGTTTGTTTGTTTGGTTGGTTTTTTTTGGCCATGCTGTGTGGCATGTGGGATCTTAGCTCCCCAACCAGGAATCGAACCCACACCCCCTGCCGTGGAAGCTCAGAGTCTTAACCACTGGATCGCCAGGGAAGTGGTTCTCTCTTTTTTTTTTTAAGTGGTTAAGATAGTCAATTTTATGTTATATGTTTTTTACCACAAGGAAAAAAGTGATACAGCTTCTGCCTGGTTCTCTTGGGATACTTAACCATGTTGTGAGGAAGCCCAGACCAGCCCTGGCAGAGGGACCACGTGGAGAGATCTCCCCAGGTATGGGGTCCAGCTCCACTGAGGTCCCAGCCACCAACCAGCATCAACTACCAGGGTGTGGGTTAAGGCAACAGCAAGTCCCCCCTGCCTTCCAGGCTTCCCAGCCCTAACATGCTGGAGCAGAGACTAGCCAATTCCCTTATTAACTATAGACACCATGCTGTACATTGCATCCCCAGGGCTTACTTATTTTACAACTGGAAGTTTGTACCTTTTGACTCCCTTCACCCATTTCTCCCATCCTCCCACCCTCTCACCCCCATCTCTGGCAACCACCAATCTATCTATGAGTTCAGTTGTTTGTTTGTTTTCAGATTCCACATATAAGCAAGATCATATAGTATTTGTCTTCTCTGTCTAACTTACTTCACTTAGCATAACGCCCTCAGAATCCATCCATGGTGTTGCAAATGGCAAGATTTCCTTCTCTTTTTATGGCTGAGTAATATTGCATAATATTTTTATGAGTAATAAAATATAAATATATAAAATATACTTTACACCATAATATATGGCCCATTTTTCTTTATCCACTTATCCATTGATGGACTTTTAGGTTGTTTCCTTATCTTGGCTGGTGTAAATCATGCTACAGTGAACACTGGGGTGCATGTATCTTTTCAAGTTAAGGTTTTTGTTTTCTTTGGATAAGTACCCAGAAGCGGATTTGCTGGATCATTTGGTAGTTCTATTTTTTATTTTTTGAGGAATGTCTATACTGTTTTCCATAGTGGCTGCACCAATTTACGTTCCCGCTGACAGCACACAAGGGTTCCATTTTCTCCACGTCCTTGCCAACACTTGTTATTTCTTGTCTTTTTTTAAATTTATTTTTTTATTAAAGTAGAGTTGAATTACAATGTTGTGTTAATTTCTACTGTACAGCACAGTGACTCAGTTATGCATATATATACATTATTTTTCATATTCTTTTCCATTATGGTTTATCACAGGATACTGAATATAGGTCCCTGTGCTGTACAGTAGGACCTGTTGTTTATCCATTCTCTCTATATATATAACAGTTTGCATCTGCTAACCCCAAACTCCCAATTATTTCCTCCCCCACCCTCTCCGCCTTGGCAATCACCAGTCTATTCTCTATGTTCCTGGTTCTGTTTCTGTTTCATAAATAGGTTCATTTGTGTCATATTTTAGATTCCACATGTAAGTGATATCATATGTTATTTGTCTTTCTCTTTCTGACTCTGAGCACATTTTCATATACCTGTTGGCCATTTGTATGTCTTCTTTGGGAAAATGTCTGTTGAGATCCTCTGCCCATTTTTAAGTTGGACTGGTTTTTTTTTTTTTACTACTGAGTTGTGTGAGTTCTTTATCTCTTTTGGATATTAACCCCTTATCAGATATATACTTTGCAAATATTTTCTCCCATTTGGTAGGCTGCTTTTTCATTTTGTTGATGGATTCCTTTGCTGTGCAGAAATTTTTTAGTTTGATATAGTCCCACTTATTTATTTTTGCTTTTGTCACCTCTGCTTTTGGTGTCAAATCCAAAAAATCATTGCCAAGGCTGATGTCAAGGAGCTTACTGACTATGTTTTCTTCTAGGAATTTTATAGTTTCAGGCCTTATGTCCAAGTCTTTAAACCATTTTGAGTTACTTTTTGTGTGTGGTGTAAGAGAGTGGTCCAGTTTTACTCTTCTGCGTGTAGCTGTACAGTTTTCCCAAGACCATTTATTGAAGAGACTGCCCCTTCCCTATTGTACGTTCTTGTCTCTTTTGTCATAAATTAATTGATAATATATGTGTAGATTTATTTCTGGGCTGTCAATTCTGTTCCACCGATCTATGTATCTGTTTTTTTCCCAATACCATTCTATTTCCAGTCTTCCCAGTGTTAGCCATTCTGGTGGATGTGTAGTAAAATCTCACCGTGGCTTTAGTTTGACTGTTTATAATCGATGCTAAGAACATATCCATATATTTATTATACATTTAGAGACTGTCTTTTTTGAAATGACTGTTAAAGACTTCTGCCCATTTTTCTATTGGGTTGTCTATCTTTTCTTTTTGATTTGAAGCCATTCCCTAAATATTCTGCATATAAGCCATTTGTCAGATATACATATAGCAAATGTTTTCTCTCTAATCTTTGGCCTGCCTTTGCACTATCTTAGTGGTGTTTTTCGATAAACTTGTCTTTTAAGTATCACTACTCCTAGATGGCCAATTGCTAAACTCAACTTCCCAGTGGGGTCCCCCCATTTCTCTGGGTTCTCTCTAACCTAACTGCTGCCTGTGCCATTGCCTTCAGGACAATGTCTCCTGCTGGCTGCGTTGAACACCCTGGGAGTGCAGTGCACCTGTTCCTGTCCTTTCGGGACCTGCCCCATCCCAGTGGGCAGATCTGGTTCCAAGTTCTGGTATTTTCCAGTCTTCTCAGACTCCCTGCAGTTAACTAGCTGTGCCCAATCGTGTTCTGAAAATAAGTTCAGGATGTCCAAGCAATTGACTTATAAATGAACTTTGGAACCCACGACTTTGTTCATTGGGGTAGCCCTAGATATTGTTTCCTTCTGCCTTAGTCACTTAGGATCAAGTATCAATACTTATAGCCAAAAGGAACTGAAATATTAAAACCATAATTGTGGATCATCAAGACACCTCTGCAACTTAGTACCAGCCTACCAATCTATGGGAGAAGTTACACTATGAGAAAATGAAACTTTTAAGCCAAGTTGAGAAATTCAACAAGTAATGATTTTTTTTTTTAAATTTATTTATTTATAGCTGTGTTGCGTCTTCGTTTCTGTGCAAGGGCTTTCTCTAGTTGTGGCAAGCGGGGGCCACTCTTCATCGCGGTGCGCGGGCCTCTCACTATCGCGGCCTCTCTTGTTGCGGAGCACAGGCTCCAGATGCGCAGGCTCAGTAATTGTGGCTCACGGGCCCAGTTGCTCTGCAGCATGTGGGATCTTCCCAGACCAGGGCTCGAACCCGTGTTCCCTGCATTGGCAGGCAGATTCTCAACCACTGCGCCACCAGGGAAGCCCCAACAAGTAATGATTGACATGTGTCAGTCACTGTTCCAAACTCTACAGAAGTAACAAAAGAAAAAAGACCAGACACCAATCCATGCATACACGACACATATTTTAGATGGAGCAACAGATAGCAAACAAGCTAAATAAGTAAAACATTTAGCATGTTAGATAATAAGTGCTAAGGGGAGGTAGGCGTGTCATGACAGAGGAGTTGGGTTGATAGTTTTAGATGGAATTTCCAGGTAAGGGCTCACCAAAAGAGTGATATTTGAGCAAAGACCTGAGAAAAGGGAAAGATCAGGGCCTTAAGTTGAGGGAAGGGCTCACGCTGAGTGTCCTGTTAGCGACACAGCGTGCCCTGAGGTGGAAGTGTGTCTCTTGCATTGGAAAAGCAGCGAGCATTAAAGAGGCAAATGTGGCTGAAATTGAGAGAGAAAAGAAGAGAGAAATAGGAGAAGAAGCCAAAGAAATGTAAGGGGTAAGTAGGGCCTTATAGGTCATTGACTTACAATACTCATAAGACTACACCAATTTGGTATGGTGATGTTCAGAGGCCAAGTTCACCTCATGTGTAGATAAGAAGGATGGTTGTAATTTGGGAGTCGTTAGGAAAAGCATGCTGCAGTCCTGAGAAAAAAAGGAAAAATGAGCCATGGAAAGGGAAGGGCTAGAGGCTGCACTACTGGATCAAGGGTTTGGCTGGGGGTAAGTGAGGAACACTGAGATCCTGAGTCCACAGAGACAAGAAAATTCAAGGAAAGGCCAGGACATAGGGCAGAATTAACAAACTCCAGACACAGAGGTTCAGTAGTGCCTGGCTGGCTTCTTGCAGAGAATTAATAAATAAGAAAATGGGCTGAGGTCACATTAAGAGATCTTACTGGTACACGGCTCATTATTCAAGGATCAAGTTCTCTGCAGTGTCTGCCTGCTATGGGCCATTCTCTAGTCCCTTAAATTATTAGGTTTTTAAAACATATTTCGTGAAGATGTAATGATTTTTATCAGCAAAAAAATTAGTCCATCTTAGGTACTATACCAGTACTGGAAGTGAGACTTCTTTCATTACTTTTTTAAAATTCAAGATGTTGGCTGTCATCTTCAGCAACATGTGTTTTATTAGTTCTGACTTAAACTCCTCTTTTTGGCAATTCTTCTGAAATAAAATGTATTTTTCTTTGTTGGCTTATTGGGCTCTGGTCTGATATTAGATTGCCTAAGTTGATAGCTCCCTTTGTGTAATAAAAGCTGAAGCTGTCTCTCCTCCTATGGCTTGACAATATAGAACAAGGTAGGTGGACAGTCCCATTGAGGATCACAGACAAAATCTTTCTGTTCTCAGTTTCTTCTTATTTCCTAGCCTCAGGATCAGTGATGACTCAGGACATTATTGAACTGTGTATCAGTAATCATTGCTAGGTACCAATATTACTGCAAACAGTGGTTTAAAACAACACATTTATTATCTCACACTTTCTGTGGGTCAGAAGTCCAGGCACAGCCAGGCTGGGTCATCTGCTTCAGCATCTCACAAACCTGCAATTAAAGT
Source organism: Lipotes vexillifer (assembly GCF_000442215.2). NCBI lineage: Eukaryota > Metazoa > Chordata > Mammalia > Artiodactyla > Lipotidae > Lipotes > Lipotes vexillifer. The sequence goes on from NW_006779738.1 coordinate 1,147,583, forward strand.
ATCAGCAGGGGGGCTTCCCTGGTGGTGCAATGGTTGAGAGTCTGCCTGCCAATGCAGGGGACACGGGTTCGTGCCCCGGTCCAGGAAGATCCCACATGCCGTGGAGCAGCTAGGCCCATGAGACATGGCCGTTGAGCCTGCACGTCCAGAGCCTGTGCTCCACAACGGGAGAGGCCACGACAGTGAGAGGCCTGCGTACCGCAAAAAAAAAAAGTATCAGCAGGGGCTTAGGGCTTATCTAAGGCTCAAAGGAAGGACCCATGTCCAAGCTCATGTGGTTTCGGCAGCATTCATTTCTTTGTGCGCTATTGGACTGAAGGCCTCCATTTCTCTCTGGCTGTCAGCTGGAGGCTGCCCTAAGTTCCTTGCCAGGTGGGTCTTCCCAACAGTTCCTTGTTTCCTCAAAGCCAACAAGGAGGAGGGTCTCCTGGCAAGATTAATGTCACAATTGTATGCAATGTAGTCACACATATCTTGTCACCATTGCCATATTCTGTTGGTTAGAAGCAAGTCATAGGTCTCATCTTCACTCAAAAGGAGAGTGTTATATAAAGGCATGAAGACAAGTACAGGGGCTGTGGGGACCACTTTAGGATCTGTCTGCCTCTTGGGGCCAGGAAGACCAGACACACTCATGCATTCAAAGTCAACCTACCATAGGAAGGAACATAGATTTTAGCAGTACGTGCTCTACCCAGGAGCCTCTCCTTTATGGTCTTCACGTAAGAGTTTCCTGATATTTTAGCCTCCATGCTCTTCCCTGGTACCTGGAGAGCAGCTCACCCTCACACATGGCAAAGGGTCTACTTTTCCCAGCTGCTGCTACAGTTACCTGGTCCAGGTGAGGCACAGAAAGTAAAGTTGCAAGTGAGCCTCACTCAGGTGGCACATATCCAGAATTCTCTCTTAAATATATATTTTTAGTAACATGGAATATTTTCCACAGCTTAAGTGTTTGGAAAATATTTAAAGAAATTTGACACCCATAAATTATAGTACACTCAAATTATGTAGCTATTAACAGAGACTTTACCATGGAAAAATGTTCCTGCAGAGGCGGGAACAGTTTGAAAAAACAGTAGATATTTCAAACATGCTTCCTTTTAAATATATGCATGTATGTGTCTATAAATGTTAAAAGTGGTTATCTCTAGGTGATAAGGATAATAGGTGATTTTATAGTTCTTCTTTTGACTTAGCTATATCAAAAAATACAGTGAAATGTATTACTTTTGTATTGAAAGTCCAAGCTTTAGAAGTTTTTGCTCATTTTTATTTGAGAGTGTGATCTACTGGAGATTGAGGACTGTGTTATGTATCTCTGTATTTCTAGCCCCCTAGCAAAACTCCCTTGGACATATTAAGCTCTTAATAAATGTTTTTTGACAAACATATGGGTTTCAGAAGATTTAAAACCAATGTCAAGATATTCTGTGGAGATATGCAGCAATACTAATTTATATGCAGTGTTACAAACAAACAAAAATCTCCAAAACTTGCACTCCACTTCTTCTAAGGAACCAACTCCACTCCACATTCCCCAATGCAATCAACTATTATAGGAGGCAAAGGTGGCAGATGACATGGTTCCTGGTTAAGGATAGTTTAGACAAGTGAAATTCACAGATAATCTAGTTTTTCTTGTTTTAATCTATAGTTTCAACCGTCTTCCTCGATATGACTTTTGAAATGAGTACTAAGAAGAAAAATGGAAGGAATTATCATTACATTTCCTATTTCGGACCACCACTCTAGGAGTTGGTAATAAGTATACAATTGATTTCGAACTTTAGGATGAATGAGGAGGAAAAATAAGGAACCAAGTAAATAACCCTTGTAATATTGGGAACTCACTATAAATAATTCCTTGTTATTTTTTACTTCACCCAAAACAAACTGTTTTTCACCAGGAGTGAGTGGGCTAGAGAATTTTTCCCCAAGAGTACTAGATGGTAACATATCACGATATGTTTATAAGTTGTTATTTCAGCACTGCATTTTAATGCTTACACTATTTTTAAGGAATATGGGCAAGTAGAACTTGGGTCCTATTTTACAGAGGGGAATATCAAAGCATGGAAAGAGGCTAAAATTTTTTTACAAGATGGAAAAGTCAATGGCCTATTAAATAATGGATATTAATATTTTTACTTTGAAAGTCAGTGGTCCATCAAATAATAGCTATTAATATCATTGATCAATCTGTCTTTAGTATGACTAAGACCTTTTTACCTCCTACTCAATGTTTTCTTTCTTTTTTCTAATGTATGAAAAAAAAATTTTAAGTTTATTGAAGTATAGATGATTTACAATGTTGTGTTAATTTCTGCTGTACAGCAAAGTGATTGTTATACAATATATATATTCTTTTCCATTATGGTTTACCCCAGGATATTGAATATAGTTCTTTGTGCTATACAGTAGGACCTTGTTGTTTATCCATCCTATATATAATAGTTTGCATCTGCTAATCCCACACTCCCAATCCTTCTCTCTCCCCGTCGTTGGCAACTAGTCTGTTCTCTATGTCTGTGAGTCTGTTTCCATTTTGTAAATAAGTTCATTTGTGTCCTATTTTAGATGACACATATAAGTGATATCATATGGTATTTGTCTTCCTCTTTCTGACTTACTTCACTTAGTATGATAATCTCTAGGTCCATCCATGCTACTCAATGTTTTCTTGATTCCTAGGAAAATAAAACAACAAATAAATAAATAATTAGATCATTGGTCTTTTCTTTTTCCTTCTACAATCCTAATATTTTATTTTATGATGATTAGCTCAGTTTCCCCTTTTTAGTCTACTCATTGCCTAATCATTTTCTCAGGACCCAAGACAGGGCTTTCAGTTACAGACTCTTCAGCCTTGGCTGAGTAACAGAGTAACCACCAATGTCATGATCCCAGCAAGAGTTTGCTGGTGTGTTCCATCTTGGGTTTTCCCATATAATTGTAGCTACTACCTCAATCTCATCTAGGTTCAAACAGCTGCTGCACTTTCCTCATTTATCATCCCTAAAAAAAAAAAAAGACCCTGCCATGTACTAGACACTGTGTAAGGCCTGGCTGAAGGATGGGGTGAGGAAAGGAAAACCCAGTTACAGCTGCTGCTTTCCTGTGGCCAGAATTCTTTTCCTTTCCCTTTCACTCTATAACACACCTTCTTTCTCTACCATCTTCCACAAGTCCCTGCTTGGAAGTCCCCCGACTTTGTACGTCCTATGTTTGAAATCTGAGCTCCACCCAGGCAAATCAACAGTCTACCTCTTTTCTCTCTTTTCTTGTCTTTTAGTCTTCTTTTCTCTCTCTCTATTGAAGTCCACTTTGTCTTTAAAAAGGTCAAACTTCAATTAGACCTCGCCTCATATTAACAAATTAATATGAGGTTATGTCACACCCTTCCAGGAGTGCCTAAAGTTGACTATTGTTCTCAGAAATGACATTCAGGGGACTTCCCTGGTGGCGCAGTGGTTAAGAATCCACCTGCCAATGCAGGGGACACGGGTTCTAGCCCTGGTCCGGGAAGATCCCACATGCCGCAGAGCAACTAAGTCCGTGCGCTGCAACTACTGACCCTGCGTTCTTGAGCCGTGAGCCACAACTACTGAGCCCACGTGCCACAACTACTGAAGCCCGTGCGCCTAGAGCCCATGCTCCACAACGAGAGAAGCCACAGCAACGAGAAGCCCACACACCGCAATGAAGAGTAGCCCCCGCTCGCCGCAGCTAGAGAAAGCCCGTGTGCAGCAACGAAGATCCAACACAGCCAAAAATAAATAAAATAAATTAATTTTTTAAAAAAAGAAGTGACATTCAGGAAGTATTGTTTTAAGTTAAATTGGCTTCCAGGTCTTCAAACATTTTCTTCTGATGTCAAAAGTAAACATTCTTTCAACAAAACCAGAAACTGCAAGGAACACAGAGAAGGAAACAGAAAACAGTTTCATCATCCTGAGTTAATGCTAATATCGGCATACATTTCTTTCAAGATCTTATTTTATGCATATATGATTGCATATAAAAATACATGTTTACTGGGCTTCCCTGGTGGCGCAGTGGTTGAGAGTCCGCCTGCCGGTGCAGGGGATACGGGTTCGTGCCCCGGTCCGGGAGGATCCCACATGCCGCGGAGCGGCTGGGCCCGTGAGCCATGGCCGCTGAGCTTGCGCGTCCGGCAGCGGGAAAGGCCACGACAATGAGAGGCCTACATATCGCAAAAAAAAAAAAAATACATGTTTACTGGGCTTCCCTGGTGGAGCAGTGGTTGAGTCCGCCTGCCAATGCAGGTGACACGGGTTCGTGACCCGGTCCGGGAGGATCCCACATGCCACAGAGCGGCTGGGCCCGTGAGCCATGGCTGCTGAGCCTGCGCATCCGGAGCTTGTGCTCCGCAACGGGAGAGGCCACGGCAGTGAGAGGCCTGCGTACTGCCAAAAACAAAAAAAAAAACAAAAAACATGTTTACTGAGTAGGGATAATTTGAGATACACACTTTTGGTATCTTTTTAAATTTAGCATAGAGACATTTTCCAACATAATTAAATACTCAGTTAAACAGGTAATTACCCTCGAATTACTTTCAGATGTTTCTCTTCATCTATTAATTGGGAAAAAGATCTGCCCAATAATTATGGCCATTCCTAAAGTTTGAAAATTCGAACTCCACACTGGGAAATTTTTAATCACTAAAAGTAACTTAAAAATTAAACATACGGAAAAAGCTACTATTGCTGTAGATTTTAAACAAAGATTTCATATATTTTATTTTACTTAATGCTGCCATCCATCATGAATACCAAAATGCAGCTAAAAATAACAACAATAGTTAGTAAGACTGCAGAAGATATTCTAAGGATAGATGAGGAAGCATGAGAGCAAATACCTCTGTGGTTTGAGAATAGACTTTTGAGCTCTGTTGGAAAGTCTGGGTCTTCTGTTCAACTGTGAAATAATATCCAGGTTAATTTCGATCCTGTCTTTGTGGGCTAGTGGTTAGGGAAATGATCAGAACTGGTCATCTGAGTAAAATATGGTAACCATCAACGAATATTTCCATGATGATTACAATAGTACCTAGAGAAAAAATTTTTGAGAAGGATATATTGTTGTTTAAGAGACCCCAAATTTTATTTGCCTTGATAAAAGCAGGAAACCGCACATTTTACCTACTTTCTTAAGAAATATGAGATCTGACTACATCTGTGGGAAGCTAGATGTTCAGGTAGTCTCTCAAGGCCTTGCTGTAGGAGAAAAAGTGCCTGATTGGGATTAGAAAACCTGGGTTCTCGTCCTGTCATCTTCACTAACCATTTGAGTGATTTGAACAAGTTACTTCACTTATCTGAGGCTCAGATTTTTCTTCCAAAAAAAGAGAAAGGAAAAAGAAAAGACAAAAATAATGCATGGGGCCTCCCTGGTGGCACAGTGGTTGAGAGTCCGCCTGCCGATGCAGGGGATACGGGTTCGTGCCCTGGTCCGGGAGGATCCCACATGCCGCGGAGCGGCTGGGCCCGTGAGCCATGGGCGCTGAGCTTGCGCGTCCGGCAACGGGAAAGGCCACGACAGTGAGAGGCCCACATATCGCAAAAAAATAAAAAAATAAAAAAAAAATAATGCATGCTTATTGTAAAATTTTAAGCAATATTTAAGTATGTAAAGTAAAAATGTACTTTGCCTCACTCTCTGAGTCTACTCCATGGTATAACCACTGTTTAAAATTTGGTGTACATCACTCTATACATTTCTTTATAAGCAGTTAAATATATTTTTAAAATAAAAATAGGATCAAACTCTATGTATTCTTTTTTTTTAACATCTTTATTGGAGTATAATTGCTTTACAATGGTGTGTTAGTTTCTGCTTTACAACAAAATGAATGAGTTATATATATACATATGTTCCCATATCTCCTCCCTCTTGCGTCTCCCTCCCTCCCACCCTCCCTATCCCACCCCTCCAGGCGGTCACAAAGCACCAAGCTTCTCTCCCTGTGCTATGAGGCTGCTTCCCACTAGCTATCTACCTTACGTTTGGTAGTGTATATATGTCCATGCCTCTCTCTCGCTTTGTTGCAGCTCACCCTTCCCCCTCCCCATATCCTCAAGTCCACGCTCTAGTAGGTCTGTGTCTTTATTCCTGTCTTACCCCTAGGTTCTTCATGACATTTTTTTTTTCTTAAATTCTATATATACGTGTTAGCATACGGTATTTGTCTCTCTCTTTCTGACTTACTTCACTCTGTGTGACAGACTCTAGGTCTATCCACCTCATTACAAATAGCTCAATTTCGTTTCTTTTTATGGCTGAGTAATATTCCATTGTATATATGTGCCACATCTTCTTTATCCATTCATCCGATGATGGACACTTAGGTTGCTTCCATGTCCTGGCTATTGTAAATAGAGCTGCAGTGAACATTTTGGTACATGACTCTTTTTGAATTATGGTTTTCTCAGGGTATATGCCCAGTAGTGGGATTGCTGGGTCGTATGGTAGTTCTATTTGTAGTTTTTTAAGGAACTTCCGTACTGTTCTCCACAGTGGCTGTATCAATTTACATTCCCACCAACAGTGCAAGAGGGTTCGTGGACATTCCAACTACAGTCTTATATTTCATGGTACAGATATACCCTAATTGGTGAAACAATTTCCATTACTGATGGACATTTACTTTGACCCCAATTTTTCACCATCTAAAAGTCATGAAACAGGGACTTCCCTGGCGGTCCAATGGTTAAGGCTCCATGCTTCCACTGCAGGGGGTGTGGGTTTGATCCCTGGTTGGGGAACTAGGATCTTGTGTGCCTAGAGGCATGGCCAAAAAGTAAAAAATAAAAATAAAAAATCATGAAACAAGCACATTGGAACATATATTCTCATGTGTATGTATTAGGTTCCGTTAGGATAGCTTTTTAAAAATGAGCCAAAAGGTATATATATTTTAAGTTTGTGTAGGTGGTGAGAAACTGTGCTCCAAAATCATACCATTTGATGTTTCCCCTAATTCCCCCTGCACACTTTAAGCAACATTAAATATCACATATCTTCTTATATTCTGCCAGTCTGATCAGTGAAAATGGAACCTTATTGAAACTTTCTTAATCTATAAAAGGAACAGTTGGATTGCATGATCTCTAAGGACGTCTGGGTTCTAAAACGTTACATGTGGAATTATGTGGAAAACATAATTGCTTTCCCTAAAGACATAAATGTCTGCCATCATAATGGACTTTTCCGGGCCCTTCCTGACCTATCTGCAAAACTATAATGCACAGTTCTGAGAGTTTCTGCTGAGGGTTCCAGAGGAGGTTGGACATCTACTTAGAGATATGGGACCTGACAATCTCATCTGAAGTGAACGAAGACAATTGTTGCTATTTTCAGCAATTTTAACTAAAAGGGAGGAAACAGTACCAAAAAAAAAAAAAGTAACAAAAAGGCTAAAAATATATAATCCTTCCTTCAATACTGTATGTTATAAATAAACCAAGGACAATAGCTCGGTACTTAAGATCTAGCATTTGACAGGGACTCTGTAACTATTGGTAATAATTCTACTGATGAAACTATCTCTGTTAATGTCTTCTTTCTGGCTAAACTTTAGATATGTAGATATTAGGCTAATGCTAATAAAACTTTCAGTTAGCCCTAGGGGGAAAAAAAGATTATGACAGAGCAATGGAAAATCTACCCAGGGGAAGGTTAATTTGATTGATGTGCCCTTCTGGCTTTGGCACTCAATTGCTCTATTAAGAGTTACATCTTTTAAGTAGCAGTTTGGAAGCTGTCTCCTAGATTTAAGGTACTCCTGAGTTTTCCTCCAGCTCCGAAAGTCGGTAAAGGCTTATGTCTTAATTACCATTGGTTTTTGTTTAATGCTTTCCTTTCAGGTAGCTTTTTTTTTTTTTTTTTTTTTTTTGCGGTACGTGGGCCTCTCACTGCTGTGGCCTCTCCCGCTGCGGAGCACAGGCTCCAGACGCGCAGGCTCAGTGGCCATGGCTCACAGGCCCAGCCGCTCCGCGGCATGTGGGATCTTCCCGGACCGGGGCACGAACCCGTGTCCCCTGCATCGGCAGGCGGACTCTCAACCACTGCGCCACCAGGGAAGCCCCAGGTAGCTCTTTTTATTTCATAAAATCCTTGTGCAGTTTTAAAACTTTTACCTTTCAAATTTTCAATCAATCATACTATAAAAATGGAGGAAATAATTTCTAAATGGCATCTGGATGGATTTTTTTAAAAAATATTTTATTTATTTATTTATTTTTGGCTGAGTTGGGTCTTAGTTGCGTTGCACAGGCTCCAGAGCGCGTGGGCTCTGTAGTTGCGGCACCTGAGCTCTCTAGCTGTGGCCCACGGGCTCAGTAGTTGCTGTGCGTGGGTTTAGTTGCCCCGCAGCATATGGGATCTGAGTTCCCGGACCAAGGATCGAACATCAGTCCCCTGCATTGGAAGGTGATTCTTAACCACTGGACCACCAGGGAAGTCCTTGTAGGGAAACTGGCCTCTCTGCCACAAGCCTTCGCTCCTTTGACCCAACCTACAACGTCCCTTGCCTTACAGAAGATTTGGCTTAGAGCATCTTCTGTATCTGATCTTGGTCTCCCGATCCCACTTCCTTCCTCGCCTTTTTCCTTCTAGCATACCCCCACGTTCTGGGCGTGTCAGCCTGGCAGTTCTCCGAATTCTCTATTCTTTTCACAGGTGGACCCACTACCCAGAATGACTTGTCCCCCGGCATGTCATCCCCTTGTTTGTTTCTATTCAACGTTTCAAGATGCAGCTCAAATGTCACCTTCTCTGGGCAGATGACCTCTCCAGGGAAAGCTGACCCCTTTTGTGCCCTCAATGTCTGGTCTCGTGCCTGTTAAACAGATGGCAGAGGTTATTTTCAATGGCTGCTTTCTGTACTAGGCTCTGCTAACGCCTCTTTCTGGGTAAATATAGGCTCTGTGTATCGGTCATCTTTCCAGCATTTACCAAAGTGCCAGGCATACTGTACAGACATAATTAGTGTTCATTGAATTGACTTAAATTGAATGACATAGTGGCAAATCTGAGTGTATTTGGAGACTCATTTTATTGGCAATCATGGAATAAGTTCCAAGAAAGCATTGTCATATAAACTATACTTATAAATCGTGCAAACTCCGAACGAATCACGTCTGTGGCACAGTGATCCTAGTCTCCTTATTATTGGGTGGAGGAGGTATGAGAAAGATTTCATGCTGTTATTTTTACAGTCTTCTTTGATGTACTTCTTGTACAATAGCCATGGTTCCCTAAAGATTCTGTGATCTTTTGAGCTGTTTGAAAGCACATTCAGTGAAAACACAAGACTAACCACATGTGTGAAGTAAAATACAATTTGCTTTGTTAGTTTTCATCCAATTAATTTTTTAAAGGTATACCACCATCCCCAACCTTTAAAATGTTCAAAGAGTTTTGATGTGACCAATTTTGGAGCTTTAATGGAATGGATTCCCCCTCTACCTATCTGACAGTCCAAAATAATAACTGCCTATACATAAATACCTCACCCTTTAATCTAAGGCCTTCAATTCCTTAATGTCTGCAATTATGCTGATAGCTTAAAATTTTTATAAGTATAATGACTTTTACAGAAAAGTCCTCTGAGATACATACTGAAAAATTTCCCAGTGTCTTTATAAGTATATTAAATGGAGTTAATTCATTTCATTACTCCGTCTGTAATAGAAACCTGATTCCCAGAATGGAATGTCTTTTTCAAAGTATGCTGTTTGTTCCCAGGCTAAAGAAAAGCCTTTAAAAAAGAATAGCATAATGTGTAAACTTCCGGTTATAAAATAAATAAGTACTAAGGTTGTAATGTACAACATGGTGACTATAGTTAGCACTGCTATATGATATATAGGAAAATTAAGAGAATAAATCCTGAGTTCTCATCATAAGAAGAAAAATTTTTCCTTTTTTCTTTCTTTTCCTTTTACTGTATCTATCTACAAGAGAAGATGGATTTTAGCTGTACCTAGTGTGGTGGTAGGTCAATTATTTCTCAGTCAAACTGGAAAAAAAATAGCATATCACAAAATGTCCATTTTTATTTAAATACTTGTTAATAGATATTCTCTAATCAATTACATGGAGTTATTTATGAAGAAAAATGTTAACTATATTAATGAAGGTTCAAATATTAGAGGCTGACTTAAAATGGAAAATGACATGTAAAAATGGTTTGTATGCATAGATAAATTAGAAAGACCTTTGATTATATTTTTCGTTTTTAATTGATCTTTGTTTATTTTTGTTTAAAACTATCAAATTATAGTTTTAAGTTTATAATTTAAATTTTATACTTATATTAACTGTATATTTAATTATATATAATTATGCTTTTTAAAATCTACCATTCCATACAATAAAGTGACAAGTCTGTTTACAGCTGTGGAATGTTGGATTGTTACAGACTTCCAGATATGGAATTAGGAAGTTAATGGGTCCAAACATATTTTGAATTCCTGATGCATATTTCTGAATTGCTTCTGAAAGGGTGACACCACTTTATAGTATCACTGGTAATGCATGAAAATATAAATTAAAAATCTGCTTTTTCCAGGAATAAACAATATTACTTTGCAAAAAAAGTTTGCTAATTTAGTAGGTGTTTGGTGTATTATTCTAATCTACATTGTTTGCTTTCTAACAGAGTTCAACATTTTCCTGTAAATTTAATAATTGGATTTTGTGTGTGTGTGAATCATTTGTTTCTGATTTTTCGCTGTTTGTCTATTGAAATCTTAGTGTTTTTCTCATTATTATTATGAGCTATGTGTTATACGCATACATATATACAGATATAATATCTTTTATCTTCTGTATTTGCTGTTTTCTCACTCTGTTGATTGTCTTTTAAAAGTTGTTTAGTTTTACATGTTATTTTAAAAAGCAGAACTACTTAAATTTGTCATTTATATGTAGTTATACCTGCTGACCTTTTCCTCAATAATTGTTTTCTGAAACTTCTAGGAAGTCCTCTCTCATGATGTCCCCCAAATTGATAAATATGCAATTCCATTATTTTCTGGGTTTTCTAATATTTAAGTTTTTGTATAAAATTTTGGCATTTGATTATGATGAGACTTGGTGTTGTTTTCTTCTTGTTTCTTGTGTGGGTGTTTATTGAGCTTCCTGGATCTATCGTTTCATCACTGTTCATCAATTTGGAAAATGTCCAGCCATTATCTCTTCAAATGTTTTTTCTGCCTGCTCCCTTCCTTTGGGGAGTCCAATTACAAACACATTGTCCAGTTGAAGTTGTCCCATAGTTTACTGATGCTTTGTTCATTTTTTTAAAAAAATTTCTTTTCCCTGGGTGTTTCATTTGAATAGTTTCTATTGCTATGCTTTCAAATTCACTAATCTTTTCTTCTGTGATATCTACTTTGCCATTATACCCATGCAGTGTATTTTTCATCTCACACGTTGTAGTTTCCTTCTCGAGTAGTTCAATGTAGGTCTTTTTTTTTTCTTTCTAATATCCCATGTCTCTTTTAACTTACTGAACATATGGAATATATTTATAACAATTGTTTATTGTCCTTGTCTGCTAATTCTAACACCTGTGTTAGTTCTTTGTCTGTTTCAGTTGATGTTTCTCCTCACTGCATGTTGTGTTTTCTTCCTTTTTTTGCATGCCTCATAATTTCTTTTTATTGCATGTCAGACATTGTGAAATTTACCTTGTTGGGTGCTGGCTATTTTTGTTTTCCTTTAGACATGCTTGAGTTTTGCTCTGGAATATGGTTAGGTTACTTGGAAACAGTTTCATCTTCCATGTCTTGCTGTTAAGATGTTAGGTGGGATTGGAGCAGTGGTCAGTCAGGGACAATTATTCCCCACTTCTGAGGCAAGATCTTTCCATGAATTCTACCCAGTCATGAGACTTTCATCTCACTGGTGACATGAGTGAGATGAAAGCCTCATGATTGGATAGAATTTCATTCCTGGTGAATACAGATATTGTTCCCTCTGAAACTTTCAGATGACTCTTTCCTCAGCTTGAGATAGCTTCCTCATAAGCAAGTGCTGACCATTACCTGAGGCGGACCCTCTGCATATCTTCAGAGCCCTCTCTGAGGTTCTTTCTTCTTCATACTCTGACCCACAAACTCCAGCCACCTTGTCCTCCCTGGACTCTTAGCTCCATTTCTTCAACTCCGAGGGTCCGTTGTGTTCTGCCTGGGTTTCCTCTTCTTGGGCTGCAGCCAGGAGACTCTCCCAAGGCAGTAAACTGGGACAACCATGGGGCTCACTTCATTTATGTCATGTTTTTCTAGGATCACTGGCAGCTTAGTTGCCTGATGTACAGTGTCTTGAAAACCATTGTCTCATATATTTTGTCCTTGTTTTGGTTGTTTCCAGTGAGAGTGTAAAAATGGTACCTGTTACTCCATTCAGTTCAGAACTATAATTTCCTTAGGTATCTGGAATCCCTTCTTTCATATGGGTTGAAGTCCATATCTATTTTGATTTTCTTTTTTTACTCCATCCAAATTATTTACCCCAACATTAATTAGTGAAAATTTTCTTCCCTGATTGTTGTTGATATTTACATTGCATTATTTTAAACACTCACTTAAATTGGGGTTTATTTCTGGATCAGCTCTTGGGTACTGGGGATCTATTTGTCTAATTTTGCCCCAGAGCTATGATTTTTTACTGGCAGGTGCTTTGTCATATATTTTTAATATGTGATAATGCTAATCTTCCCTATTATACTTTTCCATTAAATGTTCCTCTGAGAATTTTTAATTTTATTCTGTTATTCTTTTATATCCGCTTAAGAGGCATTTTGTCAAATTTAAAAACTTCTGGGATTTTTCTTAAGACTGAATTAAATATGAAAATTAATTTAAGGATGGCCCACAGAAATTTTATATAATATTTGTCTTCCTATCCAGGAGCATAATATAGCTATCAATCTTCACCACTCATTCAAATCTTTCATTTTAATTTTCTAAAGGTTTTTATAGTTTCTTCACAAAGATCTTGTGAATATAAATTTTCTCTCAGGTACTTCTGTGTATGTGTTTGCTATTGGAAATTGACCTTTATTTTGTCAATTTGTTTTTCTACAATTACAGATAAAATGTTCTTGACGCCACATGTGTGCCTGTGCGTCTGTGTGTATATACTTGCACTGATCTGGCTTCCCATATTCCATACTATATCCAGTTGTTTTTAGAACTGAACCCTTGACTTTTCTAGGTATATAATCATGTCACTAGGAAATAATGGTATTTTTGTCACTTCACTTACAATACTTAAATAATTCCATAAAATGGGTCGTGAAACTAGCTACAACATAGAGTTACACTACAAGAAATATTAGTCTGGATCCCAAATTGAACCGAAAATAAATTGAAATCTTCATGGAATCCTTTTAAAAATACCAAAGGAAGAATCCAAATGTAACACAAAACAAAAGATTTTTATTTTTGCTATTTACTTCTTGTCTATCTAATATCATCTCACACAGGGAACTGCTCTTCAATTTATCCCCAAAACTCCTCTCTCTGCCCCACATTCTTCTTCAAATCCAGCTCACACAGAGCCAAGTCCTTCCCCCACCAGCACCACCCAAAGTTTCCTGGATTTTCTGATAACCCTATTAATTCCACTTTGCTGGCTTTCTTGGTTCTCTGCTTCACCATTACCCTAACCAACAACAAAAATCTTTCCAGTGGCAAATATTCAATGGAATTTAAGTTAGGATGGGCCTGGGGCAGGGGCGGGGGGTGGATTCAGGCTACTCACACCTACCGTTTAGTGTACTTATCAAACAGATGACTTTGAAAGCTTCTCATTAGCTAAGAAAATATAAACATTTTAAAGTCCCGTGGTTCTCTAAAATAATGTTGAAAAACATAATTTTTATTACATGTTATAACATATGGAAGAGTTAATGAACCAATTTTTATATGATTGTACATAATGTTCAAATTTGAAAAGTTTGCAAACTGCTGCTCCACAGAAGGTACCTGTAGGTATAGCTGAATGCACTCCGGGGTCAGGAAAATGCTCTGGTGCCATCTGCTGGTTCCTGAAATTATACCAATTGCTCTGGTTGATTTCCAAACCATTGCTTTCAACTCCCAGCTCCCTACCAATGGCTTTCAAAATAACCAGAAAAATCATTGCAATTTTGGGTGGCAAGACCACAGTGCTCAACCTCATAATAATGTAGATTACTTTGTTTGGGACACAACGTGAAGAAACAAATTCTTAACTTCTCAGTCATTGAACTAGTCATGTATTTGTTGGCACTTGATTAAAATGTAGATTTCACATGCTGTATTTACAGTGCTAATTAGGTACATCTTACTTGGTTTGTCATCAACAGATACATTTTCAAGGAGACAGTATGCCATCAGTTTTAATATATGATGCAAATAATCTGCTAAAACTACAATTTTGAATTTTCTGAATGATTTACTTTTATTATAGTTAGAATAATTCTAAGTTATTCCTGTAACAATGCTACTCTTACTTGCATTCTGATACATATATCTTGAACAGGAAGGAGATACAGATAGAGCTTACACACATTTACATTCATTCATTCATTTGTTCAGCTCATAAATATTTATTGTCAATCATATACCATGCACTTTACTGTGTAGCAGGGATTCAGCCATAAACTTGAGAAAGCCCTGTCTTTCAACACCATCCTTGGACCAGCATAAGGTCTGAGCATGGATATCACAAATACATAAGAAATAATTTTTTTTTTAATGTGGAAGCCTGTCCCTCAAAAACTGCCACTTAGGTCTGCACATCCTATAACTCTGAATCTCCAGTCTCTGATTTTTGTATTTAAATTTCAGGGAAACAGGTCTCTTAACCTGTGCCCTCAAATAAAAGAAAAAAGCCTGTTTGAATGTTCTGGTTTGTGGATTGTACTGTTTCTGGACACTGCTTCAGAGCAGGGGGAAGATTTGAATCTGGAAGTGCTTAGATAAGAGAAAGGATAAATTGATGAACTTGTCACAATCTTCCTTTCAGACTGCATGTACACATTAGATTTTTGCATAGTAAAGTATTCTTTCTAAGTAGTTCCAAACATGTAATTTCTTGTTTCCTTTTTTTTTTTTTTTTTTTTTTTTTTTTGCGGTAAGCGGGCCTCTCACTGCTGTGGCCTCTCCCTTCGCGGAGCAGAGGCTCCAGACACGCAGGCTCAGCGGCCATGGCTCATGGGCCCAGCCGCTACGCATCATGTGGGATCTTCCCGGACTGGGGCACGAACCTGTGTTCGGCAGGTGGACTCTCAACCACTGCGCCACCAGAGAAGCCCATCTTGTTTACTTTTGTTTTCCAATTTATGGTTCTGGAGGTACTGAGGAATTACTGTACTACATGTTCTCAAAAACTGGATGTCGTAGCTGAGGATCCTTTAACCACATTAAGCAATTCGTAGGACTCTTACATTTAAAAATAGGTAGATATAGATATAACATGAATGAAGGGTGATACTGATTCTTTACACTGGCAACTAGAAGGACATGGATTAATAAACTTGTGAATAATTTTTTATGAAAATATTTTATTGAAATAAGGTTATAAAATTTTCCAAAAAATTTAAAAAAACCTTTAACTTAATTTAATTTTATTTAAAATGTTGTCATTATAATCTGTACTTTTGCATTCTTGAAGATAATTCTCTTGAAAACAAGTGAAAAATAAATATAATGTATTGATTTTTACATAATTTATATTTTATGAAAATATATTCAAATTTTGTACACTTTGAATGTAATTAAATTTTATTTTTTAATCTCTTTTATCATTTTTGCCAATAGAACACAAATAATACAAGTCTGGATTAAACAACATAATTGGTAATTTTGCTGAAATGAAGGCAAAATTTTATGGGCTAAATATGTAGGATATGTATTAGCTCTACATATCTTTATTACTCATCCACAATCATCAGCCAATCAATATTGTACCCAGACAGTTACAATGGTAACTAAATGCTGCCATCTTTTGTATTTTGCTGTCTTTCAGCCGTATGAAAACATTTTCATGTTATCATTATAATTGTTTACTTGTCAAAATTGGAGGTTATAACATATCCTAGGTAACAGTGTGTTAGGTTGATTTATAACTCTTAAGTATTTAGACTGACAGGTGTGTGTCCTTCTGTATCCTTGCCCTGGCTCCAATATCACAGGGGCAGGCTCCATGCCAGTCTATATGGAGACAGTATTCTAGTGAGGGGATACAAGAAATAAATAGGTATGCAAACAAGTCAGATCATTTCAGGTAGCCGTAAGTGACATGAGGAAAACACAAGCTTGGTGTATTTGATGGGCAGAAATTAGCCCTCTTGTGATTGGAGTAAATGTCAAGATCAGCCCTAGCGGAGATATCTCCACTTTATCAAGAATTGTCACTCAGGTCTTAGCATAAACATTCCCTCCTTGGAGGGTACTTCTCCAACCACTCAGACTAATGATGCCCTCCCTCTGTGACCCCTATCATATGGCTTTGTATTATTGTCATCAGACCCCTTATTACATTGCCTGATGGTTTTCTGATTTATCTGTTTGTCTTTTATCTGTCTCTTCCTGGTGGGATGTAAGCTCCACAAGAGAACTTACCTGTCTTGTTCACCACCATATGCCTAGCCTGGTACATATGGAATGAATCAAAGTATCCGTGCTCTGGATTAAAGGGGAGTGGGGTGAGGAAGGGATTTTTAAAAGTCCTTTTTAAAAATCCTTTTAAAAAGAACTCATTCATTCAAATCACTTATGAATTTGCTTTTTTGGGGTAGAGTCCTTGCTATGAACAGTGATTGAAATAAGGAGTAGAATCATCACTCTGCCATATGACATCCCCCATAAGATGTAAGAATGCATGGTTAAAATACTGTCTCTGAAAACAATGTTTACACTTGCATCAAGAAATATGTATCACTACGGCTAAAATTTTGGATTTAATGAATGTAAAATGGCACGAGGCATTAAAAGGATTATAAGATAGGAGGAATTGCAGAGCTACAGATGATCTATAACCAACATTTTAAATTCAAATAACAACTGAGAAAGGACACTTGCTCTGGTCCTCGGCTGAATAATCAAACCAGGAGACAGGCTTATAATCACAAAAACTGAGGTGGTGATAATCAGAAAACAATCAGGAATATATCAAAAGAATTCTTTTTAAATTCTGGAGAAATTAGATGAGAATTCTAGAGAAATTCTGGAGAAAAGGATGTAACTCAAGATCACGGCATATGTTTTTAAATCAAAGCTTTTTGAAACAAACATTACATTTATGGATCTCTGACTTGTTATTTTTACTTTGCTAGTTTACTTCTTTTTTAAAAAATATATTTATTTATTTTTGGCTGTGTTGGGTCTTCGTTGCTGTGCGTGGGCTTTCTCTAGTTGCAGCGAGCGGTGGCTTCTCTTGTTGCAGAGCACGGGCTCTAGGCGTGCGGGCTTCAGTAGTTGTGGCTTGCGGGCTCTAGAGCGCAGGCTCAGTAGTTGTGACGCACGGGCTTAGTTGCTCCGTGGCACGCGGGATCTTCCCCGACCAGGGCTCGGGCCTGTGTCCCCTGCATTGGCAGGCGGATTCTTAACCACTGTGCCACCAGGGAAGCCCTGCTAATTTGCTTCTAAAGTAAAATTCAGACGGTACCATACACCATTGGAACTGACATAAAAATGGTTGAACCAAATACTTGCGGTAACTTTCCATTTATTTTCACTTTGATGAAGCTTTTAAAAATATGAGGATTTTTTTTTTAGGCCAAAAAAAAAAATATGTCTTTGTGGATAAAAATAGGCCTGATTTTCATTTCTCAGTACTTTCACTTCTCCCCAAACTGACTGCTTTTGTAAAGAAAAAAAAAAAAAATTCTTTTGAGAGATGTGTTATTAAGGATGAAAGAGATACCACCAGAACTTGAAAAACCACACTACAAGGCAATCAACACCCCATGCAAAAGGAGATCATTAACTCTCTGTAGAAATAACTGAAAAGATTGTTTTGGTTGTTTTAAATGCTGTTAAAGCAAAGCACAACAGAAGATTGTGTTCACAAAAGGGAGAGATCCGCACGGAGTATAGAAGTGAGCCCCCCAACTATAACTCTGTTTCCAACAGTCTCCAAGGAGGAAGACTGACACCCTGGCACCCAAGAGCTCCACATCCTAAGAGAAACGAATGTATCCAAAAAAGATAGGTAGGATATCCAATTTCACTCCTGTGTCCTGTGCAGCTTCTTGGAGAGGCCAGTTCACTCCATTTGGGCACATACTGCTGCTTTGGGAACAGATTGTGGTATATCCATTTGGGACACTCGTCACAACACCAATCTATAGTGACACCAAGAAGACCAATGGTTATCTGAGGCCAGCAGTGGGGTGGGCATCACAGCAAAGGGGCAAGAGGGAACTTTTTAGGGGCGATGGAAACTTTCTATGTCTTGAATGCGGAGATAGTGTTACCTGCTTATTCTTTTGTTAAAACTCATCGAATTGCTAAACTGAAATGTGTGATTTCGTTTGTAAATTACTTCTCACCAGGGTTAGTTTAAACCAACCAACCAACAAACAAAAAACAATGCGTGGCCTCCAAGAATGCAAAGTGGAGGGATGGCCCCCAAGCCCCAAGACGGGTGTGTCCAGAAAGTGCGGAGCGGCTCTCACCGCGATCAGTAGCTCATCGCCTGAAGTTCGTTGCTTCTTTTCGTTTTATAGAGGAGGTAAGAAACAGAGAGATGAGAACTCGGTGTACACCGAGTTGTACACCGCCCAAAGGCGTTAGCGTGGGTATACGAACCTGGGCTGTGACTTCACAGCTCACAGTTTTAACCACTGCGTGATGCTGCCGGTACCTAGTAAAAGCTGGATACATATATGTTGAATGAATGATTCCGGCTACAGAACATTAAAGCACACAAAAGGTCCGCCCAGAAACTGAAACTTCCAGCCACAAGCCCAAAACGGACCACTAGCTCCCAGCTAGCGGACCACAGATCCTGAGCTTGAAGTGCCGCGCGGCGGAGGGGCGGGGCTTCACCGCCTGGGGGCGGAGTCTCCTTTTCTCATTCCGGCAAGCTTGTACCTCTTCACTTGCCGTAGTGCCTGAAACCGGAAGTTCGCCCGAGGAGGGCTCCACATTTCCGGGCGAGAGCTGGACTTATTGGTACCACGTGCGAGCTGCTGTGACGATTCGTTGGCCTCTGAGTCCTGCCCCAGGTCGAGCTCCGGGTGAGCAGGAGCTGTGGGTCGGAGTGGTATACAGGGGAGCGTAAGGTGCCCGCGGATTTTCGAGTCTCCGCGGAGTCGGGGCTGAGAAACGTTCGGCGCGGCCCCCGGGGCTGTAATTAGCTGTTAACGCTGTTGCTTTAGTGTTTGCACCTCCGGCGTCCGCGAGTCCCTGGGCAGCAGGTGATGTGTCCGCGGCCGCGTTGAGTACGGAGGAAAGTTGCTTGTACGTGAGGCATTTACTGCTTACCGTTAAGCCACCTTCTTAATTTTGTAGAGGCTTCTCACGGGGTTATGTTTCTTAGCCTGTGTGTTTAGAAATCCGCTGGCCTGAAAGATGACGTCCTTAGCCCAGCAGCTCCAACGACTCGCCCTCCCTCAAAGTGATCCCAGCCTCTTTTCTAGAGATGAAGTTGCCTCTTTGTTGTTTGACCCCAAGGAAGCGGCCACCATCGACAGGGACACCGCCTTTGCCATTGGTGAGCTACCCTTTAACTTAGGAAAGCTCTGGGAAGCGTGTGTTTCCTGGATGTTGGTGTGTTTTCTTTTCTGACCCGTCCTCTTCCTTAGCGGTTTCTAACTTGCCAACCTGACTTACGTTGTTAAGGGGAACGAGAATAACAAAAAGCGATGCGCTAGATGCGTGAAATGTATATAGGCAGCGGCATCTGAATGTTACAGGTGATAAACAAGGTTGGGGGGTCATCTAAGCTGTAGAGAGGAGGAACAGTCAAAAGGGGCGGGAGTCTGTGGCTGGAGGGTTGGGGAGGAGCCTTCCTAGGACTGGCCTAATTATTGTATTGAAATTGTATTGTACTGGAAAAAGAAAAAAGGCCCCCGGCCAGAAGGTACTTTCTGTTCTCCTGGTTGGTGAGATGAGATTTGTTCTCTACGTTGGAAACTAGAAATCTGTTTGGGACTGTATTACAGATTATCTATGCTAAAATAATTCAGAGAGTTTTAGGCGAAAGTAACAGTGTAAAAGACGGGTGAGATGAGTTTGCTCGCAAAGAATTGTTAAATAAAGTGGCCTTTTCCTAGGATGCACTGGCCTGGAAGAGCTGCTTGGTATCGATCCTTCCTTTGAGCGTTTTGAAGCACCGTTGTTCAGCCAGCTAGCAAAGACCTTGGAGCGGAGCGTTCAGACCAAAGCAGTGAACAAACAGCTGGATGAAAACATTTCATTATTTCTTATCCACCTATCTCCTTACTTCCTGCTG
>NW_006779738.1:1168121-1190185 GCF_000442215.2 Lipotes vexillifer
AAGCCGGCACAGAAGTGTCTGGAGTGGTTGATCCACAGGTAGCAAATGGAATTACGGAAATAATTATGGGCTAATGACATTGATCTTTTTAAATTTAAAGTTTAAGGTTGAAAAATCAGGTGTATTAAGAGATTAACACAGTTTGTATTGGGTGAGGTAAGCATGCCCTTCTACTGTTGAACTCATTTCTGTTGATACTGAGAAGTCGAACTACTGAAGATCTTAAATAAATAGTCTAGCCTCATTAGTTCTGAGGGGCTTGTGTCAGTTTGCCATTACAAATTGTTACTGCATATTTGGGGCAAAGGGTGTTATTAAACTTTTCCAAAATAACAAAAAAAATAGTTTGGGAACAGGGTAAGAGTATTCTCTAAAATACCATAACTTAAGAAAAACAATAATAGGTAATATGTATTGAACATTTGTACACCAGGCCTTGTGGTAAGCACTTTGTGTGCATTATCTCAGTGCTCACGACATGCCTGTGGGGAGATGCTTCTCTTATCCCCATTTTACAGTTGAGAAGACAGGTGTAGAAGAGTTAAGTTGGCTGAGTCACATGACTGGTAAGCAGAGATGCAAATTTTGTTTCCAAGGTCTGATCTTTGGAAATTGTCTCAGTAAGTTGATTCAATTTATTTTCTCATTTATTTGTATTACATTGGTATTACATCATAGTTGACACATTTTAATTTTTTCTTCTATGTATGCTTTAAAAGTAGGAAGGCTTCCACTTCATTAATTAGAGGCATGGGGGTAAGGGAAGCCAGTGAATCATTGAGAAAACATAAGTGTAACCTGGGTCTTCTCATTATCGTATCATTAGATTCATCAGACCAAAAAAAAAGCCTGTACTATTTCCCTCTGTCTTCTAGCATTTAATTTACCCCAAATAGATCGTTACTGTAAGGAGTACTTTTTGAGTTTGGTTTTGCATTTATTTATTCAGGTAACTTATTTATTTAGCAAACATTAAGTTCAATACAAGGATGAATAGGCTGCCCTTTCTTACTGTTTTGAAAGAAATGCCACAATAAGGGTGTATACAAAGTTTGGGGCATGTGGTGCTGCCTGAAGTAGTTGAGGAAAGCTTCATGGAGAAAGTGATGTCTTGGCTAGTACTAAAGCCATATTATGGAACTAATAAAAGGCAAGGGGTGTGGTGCTGTAAGAAAGGTACAGGTGAAAGGATAGGAGAGTTTAGACAGATGTAAGAGGGATCACTTGGCTGGGAGAATTAAGAAAGGCATCTTGAAAAAGAATGCATTTGAGCTAGATCTTAAAGGCTAGACAGTATGTAATGGATCTGACAGAATTAATAAATCTGTTTTACGTTATTAGGGTGGCATGACCAATACCAAGTTTTGTAAAGTTCATGGACAAATTAAATATGGTTGTAATTTGATCTTTTTGTTTTATTCAGAGAAGATAATATGATTTTCTTTATAATTAGTCTTCTGGTTTTAGGATTATGATAGTTAGGTGAGGTGAGGAAACTAATCTGTGGTAGGTGAACTTTGGAGCATGGAGAGAAGCTGAGTGTTGCTGCCTACTTGACCAGTTTGGTTTTCTGTTGGTTTGACTGCAATGATCCCAAAGTCACGTTAATGTAATAATGGATTTTTTAAAAATTTGAGAGACAGTGAATGGATGTCAATTTTGATAGTGAATATTTTAAAATGCTACTGCATGAGAATTGGCAAACCCTGTTGAGTACTTTCATGCCTATGCTTTTAAGTGTGCTTTACCTTGCTTATAGTTGTATGGTTGCTTTAAGTGGGTTTAGCTCATTGATACACCATTTGGACACGTAAGGAAATACACGCTTGTAAGTTTTGTGTCAGTTAGAATTGTTTGCTTTTTTTCCCCCAGGTTCCATATCCATCTTTATAATCAGGATAGCCTCATTGCCTGTGTTCTCCCATACCACGAGACAAGAATATTTGTGCGGGTTATACAGCTTCTAAAAATTAATAATTCAAAGCACAAGTGGTTCTGGTTATTGCCAATTAAGGTATGATTGTTGAATGACACATATCTATAATCATTGCAAACCTTCATTAAAGGTATAATTTGGAAAAAATTAAGTCTTTGGTGCTCCTGAGAGTAGACCAAGTATTACCTCCATCACTTTTATTTCCTAACTTCCAGTTGAAACTGTTATGAATAATAGCTGGCTTTCATTTAGTACCTGATATCAGGATAGGCAATTTATATTTTATTATCTTGGATTCTCACAAAATTCTATTTTTACAGATGAAGACAGGTTCAGAGAATTAAGTTACTTGCTAAAGTTCATGTGACTCTAAAGTGGCAGAGTTGGGATTTGAATCCAGATCTGATTATAAAGCTTGTCTTTCCACTATACCATGCTGTCTGGCATTTTAAATTTTGGAACTGAGAAGCTTAAAACAAGTTAGAGGTGAAGAAATGCATAAAATACTTACAGAAATTAAAGGGATAAGGATAACTTGAAGGACTTCAGAAATTATTAAAGTTGTGAAGAAGATGCTAGAAAATTAATTTACAGATGAATAATAGGATGGTTGTCTTACAGGATAGCTCTAGCTGAGATCAGATAGCATGATTTTGTAGTAAAACAACTGACTTGCCATTATCACTTTGTTTGCATCTATAGTAGAGGAAAGTAGATGTATGTTGTTAGCAAGAATTTTACTGAATGTTGAGCATGGCGATTCAGGCCAGCAGGAGGGCAAATGGGGATGAAAGTAGGTTAACTGGCTGGGCCTGTGGAATGAGTTAACTTGATGGGTGATGCAGGAGGTCCATGGTCAGAATTAGTAAAAAGAAAGGGAATGGGAAGTTTTAATTAGAAGAAAAATTTAAGTGTTTGAATGTAAAGCACTTGAACTTAAAGAATGTTCAAGAAGAGAAGGCCAACCTAAAATAAAGCTTCTTAATCTAACTGCTCGATGTTCACTCTGCTAATAACATCAAAATTATTTTTCCCCTAGTCTACACACAGACCCTGCTGTTCTCTAGGCACACTTGTTTCAGGTATCCAAACCCCCCTTACCTATTAAAGTTCACTTCAAATTATTTTTTCATTGATTTATTCAAAATTTATTGAGCACTAATACATGCCATGCACAGTGCTAGGCAGTGGGAAGAGCAGTATAAGTTGACCGTGTTCCTCTCTGTTTCTATTACTAGTGTTATTGTGAAGCAGTGACAGAACCATAGCACATTGGCTCAAAAACCAAATTTAACCAGTAGAGTTACTAAGAATCTAGAGAATCCAGATTTAGATAAATACATACCAAAATGCAACACGTGATAAGTAAGCATTTTTCACTGAGTACATCCACACTCATTGCTTGGCCCTCTCTTGAATTTCTAAAGTTTGCACAATTTTATGTGTTAATTTCATCTTTACCAACAGCGATAAGGAAAGACTATATTTTGTATTTATGAACTGCAGCAGTTTGAAGCTGTTACTTTGGTAGGTACTTGAAAAATAATGATGAGTTGATGAATGTCCTAAGTAATAGCTGGTTCTTTCTGTCTGTAATAGCAATCTGGAGTGCCCTTAGCTAAAGGAACTTTGGTTACCCACTGCTACAAAGATCTTGGATTCATGGATTTCATTTGTAGTCTGGTGACAAAATCTGTGAAGGTGAGTAGTAAATTGTTTCATGAACGTATAATTCCATTAGAAGGTTGCTTCCTCTTCATAAAGAAAACAAATGAAGGCCTTCCCTAGTAACGGTGGGACTTTGAAGAAGTGCCCTTTTTTTAAAGGATCTGCTGTTTTGGAGCAGGAGCAGTGATCAGTCTTTCATCAGCAAAGCTGTTTTTCTACAAAAATAAATTGTTCTCTTCCTTGCCGAATTCTATTTACAGTGACTGTTTAAACAAAGACACGGTCTAAAAATGTCAGGAAGGTTGTTCATTCTTGTCATATTTAATTGAACTAGTAGATGTGTTTATGTAATGTTACATATGGTAAAATTAAAGTGTCAGCCTGAAGTAGTTGAGGAGAGCTGTAAATATTTTTATACTTTCATCTGATTGGCCTTTCACTCTTAAAACTGTGTGTGGTTTGTGTTTTTTTTCCAGGTTTTTGCTGAGTATCCTGGGAGCTCAGCTCAGTTGAGGGTGCTCTTAACTTTCTATGCTTCTACCATCGTGTCTGCTCTGGTGACCGCCAAGGACTTATCCGACAATATAGTCGCCAAGCTGTTCCCATATGTTCAAAAGGTTGGCCCTGCTCATGTGTAAAGTAGATTATTTTGTACCTGAAGGAATTTTCTTGCTTTTGAAAATTTCACGTAGACATCAGTGTTTTTACATTGACAATTTATTTCAGGTGGTTAATGAGATTTAATTTATAGGTAAAAAATATGACTTCTTAAAAACTTACCAGAGTGGGATCTTAGGGCTCCTTAGGGATGAATGTTGGCTGTTTGGCCCTGCCATCTTCTCCCAGATCTGTTTTCTTAGCAGTCATGTTACCTCAGCGGAAAGAGAATGGATTGGAAAATCTCTTCAGGGCAGAGGCTCTCTTACCATTCCGTTTGCATTGACTTCTGCTTCTCAGCATTTCTTCTCCCCAAGTGCCTCATTGCCTCCCACCATCCCAGACTCCTGATGGAGGAACTGCTTTGCTTCCCACCAGTGTCCCAAAATTATTGTCTTTAATTAGGCACTGTTTTGTTCCTGATTGAAGTCTCCCTTACACAGGTGGATGTTTTCATATAAAAGAAGACTCCTTGGCTCCTCTTAGGATGTGTTGTGGAGGTTTGAGTTGGGAGACCTTCTGAGATCCCTTCTGTCATTCAAGAGACTTGTCTCATTTCCATGTCCCCTCAGGAAAAGGGGCCAACATCTTGATTTTTCACTTCCGAGGAGTGTTGACTCTCAGTGTGTGTTAGGTTGTATTAATCTCTAATTTATGACGTTTCCAATTTGTCAAAGTAAAGTAACATTTTAAGTAGGATAAAATAACACAGTTTGTCGTTTTTTCCTTATATTTTAAAATATATTTAGGGATTGAAATCATCTTTACCAGATTACAGAGCTGCAACGTACATGATAATATGTCAGATTTCGGTGAAAGTGACCATGGAAGATACCTTCGTCAATTCCTTGGCTTCACAGATCATCAAAACACTGACCAGAATTCCCTCTCTGATCAAGGATGGATTGGGGTGCTTGATAGTGCTCCTGCAGAGACAGAAGCCAGAGAGCCTGGGGAAAAAGTACGTATAATTGAATTGGCAATGATAATAATTACAAGTGAATGAAGTTATTTTGAATAGTTTTTTTCATAAGATAAATTTTACACTATTTTAAAAAATTGCCATTCATTGTCTAACTTGCGAAGTCAACATCTTATGTCTTGCTTCTTCAAAGGCCATTTCCTCACTTATGTACTGTTCCTGATCTTGTTACACTACTTCACGGGATTTCTGAAACATACGACATCAGTCCTCTTCTGCGTTACATGCTTCCCCATCTGGTTGTCTCCATTGTTAATCATGTTACAGGTATGTGGTTTTACATGCTGTGTCCAGAAACTTCCTTTCTCAGATGCGATTCTCTTAAAATAGGAACCACATCCTTGTTAATATCTTTAAGATATTTAGAGTTTCTGCTAATTGATTTTGTGTAATGTGTCTATTTTTATGAACAGAGAAACATTTGAGGTGGGGAGCGGGTTTAAAGGAAATCCTTGTTAAATGAGTAATATGCTCAGTGTTTTGTTTTTTTTTAATATGTGTTCTCACACAGTCTCTATGAAAAAGACTGGAATTATTTTAAAACAAAACACTACTCAGTAAAACTTTCCCTTCTCATTTAGGTATTTAATGAACTTTAGTGATTCATTTACAATAAATATCCAGTTGCCAAAACAGTTTTTCTCCCTTGAGTCATTGAAAATAAAAGATCAAGAAAATCTCATGCATGAAAATCCAAATTAAAAAAAAAGCCCAAAAGATAAGTAGAAGGTGATTATTTGCGTTATACGTTTTTCACCCTTCAATAAATATAGAAAGACAAGGAAGAAATACTTGGTCCTGTTGCTACTGGACTAAGAAAGACATACTGAGAAAGTCATTTCTAAAGTTATATCCATTTATTGGAAAATAAGATTTGCTTAACTCCATCTCAGTTTAAACGTGAGTTTCAGAAACATGACTAGCATGAATGAAAGTGTACTTTTCCTGTTCTGATGGTGATGAGTAATGAAGCCAGGGCTCACGTTCATTCGTAAATGTGGAATGGAAGATGACAGCTCTTGGTTCGGTAAGGAGGCTTTGAGATGAAGTTTAGCCTGTATTCAGGATAGTTTATTGAGATGTAGATTCAGATCCCAACTTCACTGCTTGTAGTGTGGCCTGGGGAAAGACTATATTCTTTGGACTTCTGTTTCATTCACGAGAATGAATTTTTATTTGTTTATTATAAATAAATATATTTATAAATATTAATTTATTATAATATTTATTATAAATTATTTATAATAAATATAAATATTAAAGTAAAAATATAAACATTTATTATAAATAAATAAATTTTTATTTATAGAATATTTATTTTTACATCTTCATTGGAGTATAATTGCTTTACAATGGATAGTACTTGTTTTTAAAACATATAGAGAATTTCAGGTAAAGGTTAAATGAGGGTAATGTATACAAAAGTGGTTTGAAAAGATATAAATGACTAAACAGGTGAAGTACACTTTTGAAAATAGGTAAAAAGCTGGATGTCATATATATGTTTTAAAGTTATTCCTGTAGAAAGATTTTCTGCTGTAAAAAAACTTAATAGCATACACATGTGGAAAAAGTTTTCCCCAATCAATTTTAATTTGTTGTATATGCTAAGGAGAAGAAACTGAAGAGATGGATGGTCAAATCTATAGGAGACTCTTAGAAGCCATACTTACAAATATATACCTGAAGAACAACTTAGACCATTTGTTGGCTAGGTAAGCTGTTACTTTTTTTTTTTTTTTTTTTTTTTTTTGCAGTACACAGGCCTCTCACTGTTGTGGCCTCTCCCGTCGCGGAGCACAGGCTCCGGACGCGAAGAAACTGAAGAGATGGATGGTCAAATCTATAGGAGACTCTTAGAAGCCATACTTACAAATATATACCTGAAGAACAACTTAGACCATTTGTTGGGTAGGTAAGCTGTTTCTTTTTTTTTTTTTTTTTTGCGCACGGTTATGTGGGCCTCTCACTGTTGTGGCCTCTCCCGCTGCGGAGCACAGGCTCCGGACGCGCAGGCTCAGCGGCCATGGCTCACGGGCCCAGCCGCTCCGTGGCATGTGGGATCTTCCCGGACTGGGGCACGAACCCGTGTCCCCTGCATCGGCAGGCGGACTCTCAACCACTGTGCCACCAGGGAAGCCCAAGCAGCTTGTTACTTTTGACGTGCTTTTGATTTGTATTTTTGTGGCTTAGTATACTTTTGAGGGTTGGCTAACAGTTTTCCAGTATCCCTTTATAATGTATTTCTTGCTTTGTCCATGCCATTTCATCTAATTATAAGTACTTAGTCCAATAATTGCGGCAACAGAAGATGTAATTTCTCTTGTTTGTCTTTAGTGCTTATATGTGGTCATGGAAAGTTAATAGTGAAACTAAATTTGGGTTATACTACATGTAATTTGTGGTGGTTTAAAATTTCCTAGTACTAAGTGGACCAAAATGCCTGAAACAATACATCACAGTTGGTAATCAGTAAATATCAATTAGAAACTTAATATTGCGTGTTGGCATGAAGTAAAGATAGTTCAGCCTCCCGTTTTCTTTTCTTATTTGAAGGGCAACTCGATGCATTGAAAAGAATGTAGTCATGGTGGTCGGATATAGGTTTAAATCTTATTACCTCCAGCTAGTAGAATAGTAAGTTCTGACAGTCAGGCTGCGTGGATCTCCGTTTGCCGTTGTGTATCGTTGGGCAGGTACCTATCTGTTGGGCGTGTCATTTGTGTCTCTTGCTCCCATAGTTGGCTTGTGAATTCAGTGAGGTTAAATATGCAAAGTACTGTTGAGAGCTTGGCTCTGGACTCAGACAGGGGTGGAAAACCTGCTCTACTTTTTATGGCTGAGTAGGGCTCACTCAGTATTGCCTCTTGTTGCTGTTCTTGTTTGACCTCAGGCAAATTATAAGACTTCTTAGTCTGAGTTTTTGTATCTGTAAAATGAGTCTAATTTCTATCTTGTAGATGTCTGACAGAGAGAATATTTCTAAAGCACCTAGAACGTAGTAGGTATTCAATAAATAGTAACTCTCATGTCTGCGTTATTTGTTCTGCAGCCTTCTTTTTGAGGAGTATATTTCATATAGCTCACAGGAAGAAATCGATTCTAATAAAGTATCTTTGCTTAATGAGCAGTTTCTTCCACTTATCAGACTTGTAGAAAGCAGGTGAGTTGTGTGTGTGTTTGTGCCCTTCTTAATGTGTACCTCTTGTTTTATAAAGAGATGATTCACAAGTCACAATATAGTGAATGAATTGTAAAGATACTGTTCTCCTTTTCTACTTTTCAGGAAGGGACAATTATAGGATTTAAATATATTTGAAATATAAGGGAAAATAGGGGTTGTGTGGGGACTATGAAGAGTATAATTTTTTTTAGATAGACTTTTTGTTGTTGAAAGAGTCATAGTAACACTTGATCAATATCATTTGGTTTTACGTATTCCATTTGTCAAAAAATTAAGTCTCAATCTCAGTAATTTAAAAAATTATATTTTTTCTTTTATACATGTATGGTGTGTGTGGTTAATACCTTTGTTAAGAATAATAAACTAACTCTTTAATTTCATCCCAGATATCCCAAAGCATTAGATGCCGTATTAGAGGAACGCCTAAAGGAAATTACAGACCTAAAAAAACAGGAGCTTTTTCACCAATTTATCTCTCTTTCTGCAAGTGGTGGAAAGTATCAGGTAACTTGTTTTCCAGGGGGATTATGACACTCATGGGTATTTGTGTGGTTAGTTGAAGAGCTCCGGAAGGAGACTTGCTCCTTCGCTTCTGTTGGGAAGTTTCATAGAGAAGATTTTATACAGTTTGCCTCGTTAGCTGAAGTAAGACTCTTGAGGCAGGAATTAAATAATTGGAGAAGGGTACAGTAATCTTTAGATAACTGTGAACCTGATACTTATTTCTGGAAAGCGTTGTTTGGAAATTTTGTATATGATGCTCATCAGCAATCACCAAAAGATGGCCTGGCGTAGGTTTCTAGTGTTCCTTATCTTTCTCCTGTACCCTTATCTTTCCAGTGCAGAACCCACCAGCCACGTGTGGCTCTTTAAGTCATGGATTAGGAAAAGGGAAGTGGATTTTGTTTCATGATTATGTTAGAACTTCAGAAATTTTCTGGTGATTCGCCCTAAGTCTTTATACTAGAAGTTAGAAATTTAAGTAGTTCTTATAATTAGCCTTGAAAATAAATGTTAGGAAGAGAAATATGATTGTTTGGGTTTTTCTCTTCCATAATTAGACTTTCATCTTTAATGGTATTTCATTTCCAAAACCATGTTTATAGACTTCCTTCATAGTCTAATTATCAATACATAAAGTTGTCACTAATTTGAGTGTCACTGTTACATCATTTAGATGAATTGCATTCTCTTCAGTGATCAGTGTTTTTGATTTATATTTTCATTTAGGCGCTAATACAGTGATTTATCTTAGGTGCTTTTTACCTTGGAATCAGATATACGTAAAGAATACAAAATTACTTCATAGAATTACTTCACTAATTTAAACCTACATGTAGACACAAGTATACATGAAATCACAACATTCACAAAACAAATTTTTATCTGCTGTTACTCATACTATGTTCTGGAGACAAAGATTTTGCTTTACTTTTTACTTTAAGTTTAGTGTACTTTTTGGTTTCTGAAATTAGATGGTTGTTACTGAATAAGTTGGGCAACTCGGGGTGGTTTTCTCTGGTTCTTCTTGATCATGTGCTGCTCAGATTGAATGACGAGATCATGTGGTAATTGTGCTGAATCCTGTAGTTTTTAGCAGATTCTGATACCTCCTTGATGCTCAGTCTGAATCATCCACTTGCTCCTGTGAGACTTCTGGCCATTAATCATCTGAAAAATGTCATGACAACATCAAAGGTTTGTGTCAGATAGCCTTCATTTGTGATGTTTTTACCCTTATGATGAGCAGTGTAATTCTAGAATAAGAAATTGAAGTACCACCTAGAATCAATACTGTTTAATTATAGAGCTAAGCCTAATAAAGAATATGGGCATTCATTGGACAAAGATTTAGTTAGGACCATACATGCCAGAAGCCACCATTTTAACCTGTATGTTTCCACGTTGCAGATGATTAGGTTAGCTTTAGTTGAGAGTTTTTCAACCTGGGATTTATAGATTAATTTACAGAAGGTCATAAATTATCTGAGAATTTGTTAGTTTTGAAATTTGACTTTGATAGTCTTAAGTTTAACGTGAGCATGTTTGGGGACATCAGAATGATAGCTTTTGGAGCCCTGTTCCTGATTTCGGTACCTGCCAGTTGCATTTGGCTTTAAAATTCTGGTGGCTCCTGATAGTAAGTACAGAAGCTGACTTAATTTGTAAATAAAGCCTTTATAACAAAATGATATTTTACAAAGACTTTGCAGTGATTCAAGTAGAGCAGTATTTTCCAAACTTTAGTCATTCAAGCAAATTTTTTGCTGTATTAGCTGACCACTGATGTTATTATTTTTTTTAATTTTTCTTCAGTTTCTTTTAAATGGACTCATTTTTTCACATAGCTTTTTTTAAAATTGAGTTATGGTTGATTTACAATATTATATTTCAAGTGTACAACATAGTAATTCAATATTTTTATAGATTATATACTTCATACAAAGTAAATACAAAATTTTGACTATATTCCCTGTGCTATGCATTATATCCTTATAACTTAATTTATACCTAGTAGTTTATACTTGTTTATCCTCTTCATCTATTTCATAGCTTTTAAATCATGCGTTTGAAGTGCTAATTGTATGTATATTTTACTGTAGGTAATACAGTTTGAAATAAGAATGTTCATCTGTTAATATCTAAAATCATCTCATGTACTACCGTTTGCATATTTGGAAAATTTCTAGACTAGAGAAAAATGCTACCAGAGTTTAGTTTCTCCATAGCACATAGTAGTATAAACACACTGAACTCTAAAATTGTGTCATGGCCATTAAAACCAGATTCATATTACAAGTAGAATTTAATTTCAGCTAATCATAATTACCACGTTAAGTTTATTTAATTTTAAATTTTACTGTTTTTTTTTTAGTTTTTTTACTTTTCAATTGGTAATTTTTAAAATATTTTAAAAATATTTTTGTTCTCTTATATTTTTAAAGAGTTATACTTAATTTTTTAAATGGTAGATGTATTCAAATTTGAAAAATATTGCTTGGCTTGATTCATTTCTGATCTGGTACAAATTATGTTTCTTTCATAAATTGCTGGTAGGTTTGTCTCATTGATTTGTTGGATAATTAAACTCAGTGACTACTGTTCTTTGTTGTAATAGGAAGATTTCAGTGCCTAGAATAAAAAGCGAGATTCCTGGAATCTCCTAATATTCTTGAAGCCATTCTTATCCTTCCTGCTTTTACTCTTAATCCCATCCTACCCTGTCCTCCTCTGGATTTGTTAGTTTTTTCAGTGAAGGGCAGTGTATACATTCAGCTTACAGGCTTTAGTATTGTAATTGCAGTTAATGTCTGTCTTTGCATGCTTTGATTTCCTTTTCCCTTCTCTGTTAATGTCTGGACATAGGTTCTGTTCTGTTCTCGAATTCCAGATTGAGCTGTTTGGCTACTTGTTAGCTTTTGAGAAAATTTTGGCATTTGGCATTAAATTTTGACTTCAGTTTTATGAATTTTAGGGATTTTACTTTTTGTCCCCCAACGTTCTGTCATAAATTATTTTCTGTGGGATTATTTACTTTTTTTCTTTCTTTTCACCACCTACAGGTAGAGATATATTCAGTTTGGTTAGCAGTCTTATTTTTCTGTTATTGTGAATGATCTTATGCTTTATTTTCTTTTGTTACTTAAAAGAAAAATATGAACTTTTGGGGGCAGACTGCACTGTCATCAGCACGTGTCATCATCCTTGTAAAAACCTTGAAAATTAAAAGCTAACTTTTAACACTGCTTACTATGTCTAAAGCACTGTTTTAAGTATTGATATGTATTATTTGATCCTGTAACAACCCTTTGAGGTAGGTATTATTATTAGCCCTACTTTATAGATGAGAATAATGAGGAAGGTTAAGTAACTTGCTCAAGGTCGCACAGCTAGTAAGTGGTGGAACTGGGATTTAAACTTAGACATTCTGGTTCTTTAGTTTGTGCTCTCCCAAAATCGAGGTTCTCATTTTAACAAGATGAACTCTTTAATGCAAAAATTGTATTTTAATTGCACATCTTATTATATTTTCAATGGAAACTGGGAAGAGTTTGTACCAAACAATTATTCATCTAAAAAGGACTTCTAGAGTTTGCCTAGTTCAACGCAAGTGTGCTTAGTTTTGAATTCGCATCCGGGGCAGCAGAACCTGTGTTCCTTAACTGGAATTCTGGAGTGCTTTTCACAAAACCATACTTTCTTTCTAATGTAAAGTCTTCAGAGGTTTTAGCAACAACTAAAATAATATTTTTTTCTATTGCTCAGGAGAGTATCGATGAGTCTTTCATTAAAGAAGCTATTTTAACCCGATTAGGTGATGATAGCATAGATGTTGTCTTGTCAGCTATAAGTGCATTTGAGGTGAGTGAATTTGTTGTTCATTGATGTGCATGTTTTATTTGTAAATTTTTACTTACCCTTCTCACATGAATCTCTGCTCTAGGCAGCAGCATATTTGGAAATTATTCTTTCACTGGAAATTTGTTCTGTTGAGAGCACAGACTTAAGCCTGGTTGGGGAAAGCACATGGGAGTAATTAGATTATACAACTTTATATATTTGGAAGTTCTTTTAAAAAGGAAAAGTGCTTTGTGAATTTTTACCAGTAGTAAACATGTAGGGATCCTGGGAAATTGGATCCTGATTGGCACTTTTGCGAAATTGCTCTCATAGAACTTTTAAATTATACTGGAATCCTTGGGAGAGAAATTCTTTATAATTCATAATTTTTTAAAGTTCGTTTAACAAGCACCATATTTGAAGCAAGCAAAAATTTACTTATGGGTATTTTTTTCTCTCTAGATTTTCAAACAACAGTTTAGTTCAGAAGTCACAGTTTCAAATCTCCTGAATCTCTTTCAAAGAGCAGAACTTTCAAAAAATAAGGGATGGTATGTATTTGTATCTCCTCATACAAATAAATAATGAAATTCTTTTTAATATGCTTATTTATTTATTTATTTATATTTGCCTGCGTTGGGTCTTCGTTGATGGGCACAGGCTTTCTCTAGTTGTGGCGAGTGGGCTTCTCATTGCGGTGGCTTGTTTTGTTGCGGAGCACGGGCTTGGGCGCACAGACTCACTTGTTGTGGCTCACGGGCTCTAGAGCGCAGGCTCAGTAGCTATGGCACACGGGCTTAGTTGCTTCATGGCATGTGGGATCTTCCCGGACCAGGGACTGAACCCGTGTCCCCTGCATTGGCAGGTGGATTCTTAACCACTGTGCCACCAGGGAAGTGCCTGAAATTCTTATATCAAGTTCACATTTATTTGGGTTTGTATAGATTTGTTGTAATATTCTCTATGTTTGAAATTTTTCTTAATAAAATGGAAAAAGAAGTGTATAGTGTATGATATAATACTGAGATCTGGGAAGTAGGATGGGAAGGAGCTTTAATTTTTTACTTCATATAATGTATTTCTATTTTACAAGGATAATATATTATACTTTATAATTAAAACAATTACAAATATATTAAGTAAAAATAAGCTCAGAATCACATGATACCTTCTGTAATGTTTTGATGAGCTTTTGTTATTTCATTTTTGGCACCTAAGCTTTTTGCATGAAAAAGTGACTAAGCTCCTTAGAGGATGAGAGCATGTCTTACAGGTTTTTGTGTCCTATTTAGTTCTTAGCATATAGTATGTGTTCAGATATTTTTTGAACTTATGAGTGAATCTCTGATTTCTAGTGGAGTTGAGATGTATAGTGTGATGTTTTATGTTATAGTTAACCTAATGATTTCTCAAAAAGAAAGATTTGACAGAGTTGGTTTAAAATTAATGTCCCAAATAACTCCTTTGTTAGCATGGATTTTAAGTGATATCTTGATGTTTCTGTAATGTGTTTGGTAAAGAGACCAGGATGGTGTCAGTTGAGCTGGAAAAATGTAACGATTTTTTGCTGAACTGAAGTCTCTAATGTGTCTCAACCAAATGTGTTTATGTATCTTTTAGGTACAGTGTGCTTGAGATAGCAGCAGACATACTAATTAAAGCAGAGATACTGAGTGAAAATGATCAGTTGTCGAATCAGGTGGTGGTGCACCTGCTGCCATTTATGGTCATCAACAATGATGATTTGGAATCTGCTGAGATGAAAATGGCTATATATTTATCAAAATCAGGAATTTGCTCTCTGCATCCTTTATTAAGAGGCTGGAAAGAAGGTAAGAAATTCAGTTGTTTTTTAGAAAAAGTGAACAGGTGACACTTTAAAAAAAGATAACCATAATTAAAAATTGGCAGTGATTGTTATTTGAAATTGTTCACTGTGTTACATGCCAGCAAGATATTTTAAAATTATTGCTAATATGGAAAGTATACAGTGAAAAGGACACTGACCCACTGAAGAATTCGTAATTTTATGAAAAGAAAAACAAAAAGCAAAACTTCGTAGGAAAATTGTAAAACTTTTGCCTAAATTCTTTACTTGACATGATATTTAGGTGAGTGTTAGTAACATAAGGGCCCTCTGGTGTTCAATTCCTTTTTTTTTTTTAAACAGCTCTTGAAAATGTGATTAAAAGCACAAAGTCAAGAGAACTAATTGGTGTAGCAAGTCAGAAGATGATTGAGTTGCTGGCTGACAATATAAATTCAGGGGATCCCTCTTCAATGTTAAAGATGGTAGGTATGTTGTCGAAGTCAACCCCCTGGGTTTCCGTCTCACAATCTTATTGGATTCTCAGTGTTTGCTGTACTAGATTCTTCTTCTTCTTTTTTTAAAATAACTTTTCCATTCTTGAGTACTTTGTTTTGTTTTAAAAACATAGCGTTTAGTATATTTTGCAGATTGTTTGAAATCCTTAACATTTTATGTAATTTATTTCATCCTGGTTGTGTATTGGACCAGTAGGAATATAATGTCTACTTTTTAACCTTTTTTCCTCTCATTTAAAATATTAAAGTCATATTTTTTGTTAAAATAGC
Source organism: Lipotes vexillifer (assembly GCF_000442215.2). NCBI lineage: Eukaryota > Metazoa > Chordata > Mammalia > Artiodactyla > Lipotidae > Lipotes > Lipotes vexillifer. The sequence continues at coordinate 1,183,485 of NW_006779738.1, forward strand.
AAAATATCTAAAAGAGGAGAAATTTTCTTTTGCCTTAGTAAATCTTTTAAAGGCATAAAAACATCCAGTTGGCAAGTGCAGTGGTGTTCGTTATAATTTCTGAAATTATTTATTTTTATGGTTACCCAGAAATCAGTGCTTACTACTTTTTTTAAGGTTTTATTTATCATCTCACTCTAAGTATGAAATACACGATACCTAGATAGGCAGAGGTTGAAAAAATTGTTTTTATGCAAACCAAGAGCTACCATTCACGGAGTCTGTCTATTTTTCAAGGTGGAGGATTTAATAAGTGTTGGAGAAAAGGAGTCCTTTAGCCTGAAGCAGAAAGTGACTTTTCACGTGATCATGGCTGTACTTGTCTCCTGCTGTTCGTCTTTAAAAGAAACTCATTTTCCATTTGCGACAAGAGTCTTCAGTTTGTTGCAGAAAAAAATAAAGAAGCTCGAAAGTGTCATTACTACAGTGGTAAGGAGTGCAAACTCTGGAAAGTTGAATGTTAGAAAAGTGACTGCCTGGCCTGTTAATCACAGCAGAACTGAAAATCGGGGGCTGAGATGCTGAGTCTTTGGATTCTAGGGGTGAAATGTGACTCAGCCTTGGGTAGCAGTAGATAGTGGATTAGGTGCTGTCTTCCTTTGCAAGAAATTTAATTGAATCATGGAATTTCACGTTTGTGGTGTTTGTGTCTGATAGTTGACTCTCCCCTGTATCATCTTCATTGGGTAAGTATCCAAGCTATACTTAACTACGTCTAGTGGTGAGGAATTCACTAGATATATTAGTGCTTGAATAAAGTATTGTTTCATTCTGTTGTTTACTAGAATAGATCTTTTGTATTATTTCAATTTGGATTTTGCCAGCGTACTGTTGTCTTGGACAGTCTTACTAAGGAACATGTTTCAGTTGTTGATATTTTTACGAAATACCACACCTTGGGGTTATAGATTATTTCTTTTAATATCTGCCATAGAATAGTGTCTTGTATTTAATAGTGTCTTGTTTTTATTTGTTCTCCAGACTTCAGAGGGTTCCTTGTTGTAGGAGATGCTCAACAGATCCCATCTTTTTGACGTTCACTTACACTCTCAGGATTTTATAAGTTCTGGTTATAGCCATTATAGCTAAATTTATGTAAACTTTAAGAGACTGAATCTTCATATTTTAAAAAGTAACCCAGGGAATTCCCTGGCAGTCCAGTGGTTAGGACTCGGCACTCTTACTGCCAGGGCCCAGGTTTGATCTCTGGTCGGGGAACTAAGATCCTGCAAGCCACGTAGCACGGCAAATAAATACATACATACACACCCACATACCCAGATGAGCCCTTATTAACTTCTTTTTTTGTTTTTTTGAAAGTGTGGTGACCTGGACTGTATTTGTTCTCAGTGGTAAAGTGTGGACAAATCGAATGTTTTATACACACATAGATAACAGGTGGTTTTATATTTTATGCCCTTTCTGAGAGACCCGAGCATCTTTTCCACGGTAGCAGCACTTTGAGCCAATGAAATCCCTCACTAGAGACATCATCTTAAAAGTCAGGCTTTGGGCTTCCCTGGTGGCGCAGTGGTTGAGAGTCCGCCTGCCGATGCAGGGGACATGGGTTCGTGCCCCGGTCCGGGAAGATCCCACGTGCCTCAGAACAGCTGGGCCCGTGAGCCATGGCCGCAGAGCCTGTGCGTCTGGAGACTGTGCTCCGCAGTGGGAGAGGCCACAACAGTGGGAGGCCCGCGTACAGAAAAAAAAAAAAAAAAAAGTCAGGCTTTGGGTTATTTTACCACCAAGTTATTATTCTGCGCTCACCTATATGGAGTCTCGTTTGTTGTTTTCCTGCACCATTTCTCATGCTTCCTTTTGGCACTTGTAGTGTAATATCTAAACACCTTAACATTTTGCTTCTTGTTTAGAATCATCTGCAAGTTTGGGGATTTGACCATGTACCTTCTTCAGATAAGCAGTAAAAGTATGAAATGAGAAAAGTGCCTTTAAGGGTCTCTTGGAAATCCAGTACCTTATTTTTCTGTTTAGAAACGTGCCTACCCTTTATTTGACAAGGATAAATTACATGAATAACATTTGTTTTTAGGGATGATGTTTTAAGAAAACATAGATAAAATGAAGCCATGATGAACTTATTTGTGTCTTGTGAATAGTGATGGTTAGATCTCTTTAAAAATCTGATTAAAAGTATTATTCCTCTCCCCACCCACATACACATATAGACAAGATTTTGCAAATTACCCATTCATATAGCCATTGCAGTCCATCTGTATAACCCATGTTCAGAACCCCTTTAAACTTGTGCTATTTTTGCTTCATTTAACATTTCAGGAGATCCCCTCAGAATGGAATTTTGAGCTGATGATGGACAGAGGGATACCATTGGAGCTGTGGGCACATTATGTAGAACAGCTCAAGACTGCCCGGAGGATTGCTGTGGAGGACTCAGTTTTACTCGTGTTTTCACTGAAAAATTTTATTCATGCACTAAAGGCTCCTAAATCTTTTCCTAAAGGTAGGACAAGCTCTGAATCTTTTGAATGTGATACTGTGGAAAACTGAGTTATTGATTCCACAACTTGTTCTTTGTCTTGAACGAGAAGTTCCCAGCGGTGTATTCGCATAAGTTTATGCACCATTTCTCCTTCTCTTCACATCCCCGTAGATGATACCTGGTGGAATCCTGAACAGCTGAAAGAAGACAGCAGAGACTACTTGTGCTTGCTCATTGGGCTCTTCGAGATGGTTCTCAGCGGTGCTGACACCATCCATTTTCGGGTTCTGATGAAACTTTTCATGAAGGTACTAGCTCACCTTTTTCAGGCAGACTCTCCCCTTGAAGAAGATGTTGTAGATTCTTTGAGTTATGACAGTTTTTAATGAACATGAAAGTAGACTTTTAGACAGTGACGAGCGTGTGGTGATGGATCAGACCCTGTAAAGCAGTGCTGATTCACGACACCCGTCGGTAGGTTGGACGGACACTGACATTGCTGCCGGCCTCCTCATGTGTTAGGCCTGCTCAGGTGTTCAGTAATCACAATGGCCAGATATGTTCGGTTGACTACTGTCATTACCAGCGAGAAACTGCAGTTCAGAGAGGTGATTTAGGATATGCAGTCGCTCAGTGAAGAGGTTTCATCACGGCACTGTGACCTCTGTGCTGCCACGCCCTGTGGTCAGTTCTTTGCTCTTGTCTTACTTGCCCTCTCGACAGCATTTGACACAGTTGACACTGCTCACTCCACCCTCACAGTACGTTCTTAGTGAGGCTTCCCGACATCACTTTTGTCTTGGTTTTCTGCTTGGCAACCTCATCCTTTCCATGGTTGTTAAATGTGTTCAAGTGCAAAATTATGGTGAGTCGTCTGAATTCTTTCACACCCTTCCCAGTCGGTTAAAGTACCAAGCAGAGAATAATTTTAAGTGACTAGACAAAGCAAAACGTTGCAATAAATTGTTTTCTGTAACTGTACACTAGTGGAAAGAGGATTTGGAACCAGCTTATGTGAGTAAAAATTAAACTTCACTGTGTTTTGTTTTTAATTTAGGTACATCTAGAAGATGTTTTCCAGTTATTCAAGTTCTTTTCTGTTTTATGGACCTATGGTTCTAGCCTTTCAAATCCACTTAACTGCAGGGTGACAACAGTGCTGCAGACTCAAGCTCTTTATGTGGGCTCTGCAATGCTCTCTTCTCAGAAAGCTCAGTGTAAACATCAGCTGGCATCCGCATCTTCTCCAGGTACTACAAGTAGCATCGTTCTATTCCGTCGTGACCAGATGGTAATTCTTTCTCCACATGTGGTGTGTGAAGGTTGTAGTTTGGAGAATTTCTTTTTATTTTTTTATTAGTGTGGGTGGATACTGTTTCTGTCTGTGTATGTATGCATTTGTGTGTGTATGTATTTTTGTGTATTTGTAGACTGTTTTTGGTTACTTCTAAGTATTGCTTTTAAGTTCTAAACGTTAGTGGCAAAATCTCACCAAAACAGATAATAAAAATGGCAGGTGGTTAATCATGGGTTTTTAATATCCATCTGTTCATTTTTTGAATAGTGACTGGGCTGTCTAGGGAAGCCAAACCATCATAATACAATTCAGCATTCAACTGATTAATTATTAAATTGGTCTCCGTTCAAGCATCCCTCCTGGATTTATCTCTTTTATCAGGTATAAAGTAATTTTCAGGTTGGGTGCTCACTAATGAAACACCCAAAAATAAAACTTCTGTTTTTATAAAGTAAACTGTAAATTTTGCAAAAGATGCAGAATTTCACGAAGTTGATAAATATGCTGTTGAGAAGTGGATTGACTTGCAAAGCTATTGACAAATGAGAGGATCTGTCAGAATTAGACCCTATAGTGACTGAAGATGAGAAAGTTGATGAGGATGATGGAATCATTTAAGTATCAGAGGAATGAGAGTGGCCTGTGGAGAATTTGAACATGCTCTTGATTAAGTTTTTTATTCCCAAATCACTTGTTATAAATGTTCTATGAAAGCAAAGTGAATGATCATACATTTTCCCCAGAACAATTTCTCAATATTTATCTTTTATTAACTCCTTGAAAGAGCACATAATTACAGTTGTAACCAAAATTTTGTTATATGTGAGATAGACATACAATTTTAAGTTTTACTTACACAATAAAATCCCATGAATGTAATTTTTTCTCCACTACTTACTGAAATATTGCAGTCCCTTTTTTAGGTGGATTTACTTTTAAGAAGGTTTATTCAGGTTTTTTGGATGTGAATTTCCTGGAGTTTTTTTTTTTTTAACATCTTTATTGGACTATAATTGCCTTACAGTGTTGTGTTAGTTTCTGCTGTATAACAAAGTGAATCAGCTATATGTATACATATATCCCCATATCCCCTCCCTCTTGCGTCTCTCTCCCACCCTCCCTATCCCACCCCTCTAGGTGGTTGCAAAGCACCGAGCTGATCTCCCTGTGCTATGCGGCTGCTTCCCACTGTCTATTTTACATTTGGCAGTGTATATATGTCAGTGTTACTCTCTCACTTCGTCCCAGCTTACCCTTCCCCCTCCCCGTGTCCTCAACTCCATTCTCTACGTCTGTCTTTATTCCTGTCCTGCCCTTAGGTTCATCAGAACCATTTCTTTTTGTTTTTTAGATTCCATCTATATGTGTTAGCATACGGTATTTGTTTTTCTCTTTCTGACTTTACTCTGTATGACAGACTCTAGGTCCATCCACCTCACTACAAATAACTCAATTTTGTTTCTTTTTATGGCTGAGTATTCCATTATATATATGTGCCACATCTTCTTTATCCATTCATCTGTTGATGGACACTTAGGTTGCTTCCATGTCCTGGATACTGTACATAGTGCTGCAGTGAACATTGTGGTACATGACTCTTTGAATTATGGTTTTCTCAGGGTATATGTCCTGGGCATTTTTTAAACTTTTTGAATGAATACATTGTAAGCATCTTTCTATATTAATAAATATAGAATTATATATATTTTTTAAATGTCTGCAGAATATTTTGTGTGGAGATACCATAGTTTATTAAAATAGTTATCTACTGTTAAACTTACGAGTTTTCAAAAAAACAAAGTCGTAAGTAGTTAGATTTTCTAATTAGGTGTGAAATGTGCTATCCTTTGGCATCAAAGGCAGTGAGTGGCTTCTGAGGAATATATGCCTCTTTGTACATAGCATGACCAAAGGACCTAACTTTTCCTCTGGTATTGCTGCAAGACAGGCTCCCTTCCTATCCCTGCTGTCTTGCCTTCTGTCACCTCCCCACTTCCTGAAGTACTTTTGCATTTATGCTGCCTAAATATGTCACAGTTACTCCACTGTAAACAGGAGAGATGTGCTCTGTTCTTCATGGAAGCTCAAGGACCACTAGAGTCCCCCAGGGCCTCAAGTACAGGGCTGCTTCCTCATTGCACCTGTCCTCAGAGCACTCCACTGTGAATCCACAGTGAGCTTCTAGCCATACCTTTTCCCTTAGGAGTCTGGAAAGTGTTGGCTGCTATTTGTTTTCATATATTTACAAGAAAATATTATGCTGTGCAAAAGAAAAAGGGTTTGCAATATTAATACAATTGTATGAGTTAACTTTTTGTCAGTGGCTTGGGAATCTAACCAGTTTTTTTACTTTGTGCGCAAATATGTATTCCAGCTCAGGCTTGCATAGAGCAAATCTTTGCTAAATGAATAAGAGTTTAACGTTTGTAAGCTGGAGGCTGCTGTTGGTTTGTTATGCCTTATCAATATAGTAAGTTTATCTACATGTTTAAAAGCAAAACTCAAGTATTTTTTTCAGCTTTTCTGTAAAATATGCTATTTCAAATCTGAAAAAAATTAGTTGGGAGAATGAAGTCACATAGATTTTTAAGTGGAAGGACATACTTAATAGCTGATTGCTTAAATAATGTAGTTTAACCCACCTTGGGTTCCAGTAACTTACTTGACTATAGTAACCCTAGTAGTTAGTACTTTGGTTTTGAATTTGGCTTTTTCTGAAAGCTCTGCTCCACTCTACTGGGAATTTTAGCAAACAGATATCTTGGCCTGATGCTGCCCTTTGTATGAATTCAACTTCTCAGCTGTTCATTTTTGGCTTTACTTTATAAATTGATGTCATGGAGACCAGGAAGGATTTCCAGCTTTCATATGACCTTCTTGGAAGAGTATGAAAGATTGTCACACTCT
>NW_006779738.1:1190225-1194239 GCF_000442215.2 Lipotes vexillifer
CACTCTTTCTTAGCATTCCAGAAGTAGTGTATGTAGAATGGGTCATTTCTAGCAAGATAAAAATCACCAAAATTTGCCCCAGTAAATAGTATGGAATAAAGCTTAAATAACTAATTACCATAAAAGGAATTTAGATGTCTCTTTATCCTGGAGACTTTTCTTCAAAAAACCCTGATTCACTTGATTTCTACCAGGTCCTTGAAGCCGGTTATTTCATTGTTATTGAAGCGGGCAGGGCATAGAACCAAGGAAAGCTTCCAGATGCTTTGTCTAAAACCAGCACAACATCCTTACAGATAAAAGGCGATGGCTGTATTTAATAATGATGCAAAGATTCTAAATAAAATACTTGCTGGGTCCAGCAACATTATTTTAGAAAATAAACATTTCCCCAGAGTTCATTCCAAAATACAAAGTTGGTTCAAAACAAGGTATTCTATTATATAACTGGCTAGAGAAAACCCATATAATCATGTCCAAAGATCTGAAAAGGCATGAGATAAAAATCAGTAATTACTCCTAATTAAGTGACAGCAGAGTAGGAGTAACATGATGAAAATACTTCTCAAATCAAAAGCTAGTATTTTTGCCACGTAATTGGCGAAACAAAAGCATTCCTGTTAAGTTCATCATTTTTATTGAACGTGGTTCTAGAAGTATAGTTGGCAAAAATAGATACGTTTCAGATACTAATGAGATGTATGAATGACAAAGCTGACATCCCAGATCTGTGCGGTTCTTAGGTTGTCTGTTAAACAGGACATCTGCTAGCCATTTGCAAACATTAAAGAAGCTTGACTCCAACCTTATTCTTTAGACAAAAATTTCACCTGAACTAAAGATTTCACATTAAAAAAAAACTTAGTTTTAGTGTTAGAAGAAAATATGGAATACTAGAGGTAGATACTTTTAAAACTCTTTTAGAGTGGGGAGCACCTTTCAAAGCAGCATGTAAAACTAGAAGAAAAATTCTTCTATAAAGCTATAAAATTTCCGCATCAAAAAGAAAGTGAAAACAAACGTATTCAGGACAAAATATCTGCAAAGTATCATGCACAGATGGGTTATTTCCTCTGCACTCTTGTGCAAGGATGTATGTACAGGGTGTTTGTTGCAGCAGTTTTAATGCCAAAAGACTAGAAACAATCTAAACTTTTACCAGTAAGGTAAAATACGTAACCAGTAAAGTAAAATACAATGGAGCATTTGTATACAGTTTTAAAAGGATATTTAATGTAGATATGTATGTACTTATATGGAAAACCCTTCCAATATACATAGAGATGTGATAGCAGTTGGTGCAGAACAGGATATGTATGCTGTGGTCTCATTTGTGTGTTTTCAAAAGAATATAACAGAAAATGTCTAACACTTCTCTAGAATAGAAAACAAATAATTAAACAGTGACTGGTCTTCAGAGAGGGAGTTGGGGTTGAGAGGAAAACTTGCATCATGCACCCATTGGTACTATTGAAGTTTTATACTGTTTCAGTGTTTTGAATTGTTACTTAAATTTTTTTCCCTTTGGTTTTAGTGGTGACATCTCTACTCGTTAATCTGGGAAACCCCATAAAGGAAGTACGTAGAGCTGCCATTCATTGTCTCCAGGCCCTCAGCGGAGTGGCATCCCAGTTTCATCTGGTCATAGATCATGTGGTTCCTAAAGCAGAGGAGATCACCTCAGATGCCACCTGTGTTGCTCAGGTAAACTCAGTAGCAAAGAAGATTGAGAGTGTGTATGCCCATGTGGACACATGAACCTTTTTCTCCTTTCTTGACATTCTGCTTTGCAGGGATTTTTTTTTTTTTTTTGCGGTACGCGGGCCTCTTACTGTTGTGGTCTCTCCCGTTGCGGAGCACAGGCTCTGGACGCGCAGGCTCAGTGGCCATGGCTCACGGACCCAGCCGCTCCGTGGCATGTGGAATCTTCCCAGACTGGGGCACGAACCCACGTCCCCTGCATCGGCAGGTGGACTCTCAACTGCTGCGCCACCAGGGAAGCCCTGCAGGGATTTTTATTGACTGAGTCATTGAATTTAGAAATTGATATGTCAATGTCTGCACATCTTTCTTCCCCCATTTTAAAAAGATAGCAATGCCATGTTTCATTTCTGCTATCTTTTTACTGGCTAAAAGGCCAGTGTTTAGCTTTTGATAGTAAGCTACCTGATGGGTAGTGATACCCTTTCCTATTTAAGGGTATTGAAAATCATAAGCAGTGTCGCATCATTTGGGAAAGAATCTTCCATAAGTAGTACATGTAACTTTTTTTTTTCCAATCCGGTTTTCTTTTTTTGTATACTAGGATTTGGCTACTTTATTTGAGGAACTACAGAGAGAAAAGAAGCTGAAATCTCATCAGAAGTTGTCTGAAACTTTGAAAAACCTACTTTATTGTGTATATAGTTGCCCATCTTATATAGCAAAAGATTTGATGAAAGTACTTCAGGACGTCAGCAGTGAGGTATGTGCAATTTAAGTGGGCTGTCCAGTCCATGTGATGTTACTAAAGATTATTGTAACTGCTCACATGTGCGTAAGACTTGTGAGAGTTGCATATATACACTCAGATGTGAACATTTTATTAATTTGGGAGGGGAAAGAGTTGAGGTGGAGAAAAGAGATACAGGATACAAAAAGCAAATATTAGTGAGTTTCTTTCCATTTTAAAGTTGTGTGTTATCCCTGTCTCATCATTGATGTGATTTTAAATGAATTTTACAGTTAAACAGGGAAAAACACGGGCGATGCACTGCTGAAAAACTGTTAGTTTTTGTTTGTTCTTCAGGTGAAAATCCTCCACAAAATAACATATTTGAACATAAAAGTCTGTGCACATTCCAAAATCATTTACTCATTTTTAAAATGTATGTGGCTGTACATTTTTCTGTGGGGAGAATCCAAAGCTTTCATTATGTTGTCAGGGAAGCCTGTGATTCAAAAGAAAGAGGTTGTAAATCACATGTTTGTGTGGTGGTTTGTGCTGGTACAGAAAAACTGCTTCTTATCCTTGTGTTCCAAAAACGCCCGTGGACCTTACCGTTCTTGGACTGACTGCAACTTGAAGAACTAAAAGAGGGATCAAATGGAATAAAAGCCATTTGATTGTATTGTCTTGTTGTAAGCAAACACATGGCCTTTATCAGCTCTGTGTCCTCCCTGGTATAAAGAAGGAATTGACAGACTTGGTCTGTAAAAAACCAAATAGTAAATATTTTAGGCTCTGTGGGTCATACAGAATGTGTTGCAGCCACTTAGCTCTGCCATTGTATTGCGAAAGCAGCCTCAGACAGTATGTAAACAAATGAGCATGCCTGTGTTTCAGTAAACAAAATTGACAAAAACAGATGGTCCTCTGGACTTGGCCTGCAAGCCATAATTTGCTGACTCCTGGTTGAGTTATTAAAGACTTCAGATACATAATTTGAATTAATATTAATTACACAGCATTGGAAATGTAGTGTAGAAAAACTAAAATTTATTTTTATAGTCCAAAACTTTGGTTTGTATTTCCTGTTTTCAGAAAGTGTTAGTATGCTCACAGATTATTTTTCCTGTCATCTCTAAAGGGTTTGGAGCTTTTGACTGTTATAGACTGAACTGTCAGAGGGGACCTGTGTGCCTTAGTTGGATTAATAGCTATCCCTGTGTCTTAAGAGGTCATTATTTTATTGGTTGTTTTTCTCCAGGCTAAGCTTCCAGTCTTGCAGCATATCTTTGGATATCTTTGTACAGCAAGCAAAAACTTGTATCCATATAGATAACTATTTACTAATAAATTTTCCAAACTTTAGATGGTACTTTCTCAGCTGTTGCCTATGACTGAGCAACTGTTAGAAAAGATCCAGAAGGAGCCCACAGTTGTCCTGAAAGATGAGGTCATTGCTCTGCATCTCATTCTGGGAAAATATAATGAATATTCAGCTTCCCTTTTACATAAGGACCCGAAGAGTCTAGATATATTTGTAAAAGCTGTGCACACAACAAAGGAACTTTGCACAGGAATGCCAACCA
>NW_006779738.1:1194249-1220981 GCF_000442215.2 Lipotes vexillifer
TACAGCCCTCGAAAAGGTCAGTGATTTCTGTCAGAAACTAAAGCATGTTCAGGCTTTCAAAAATCTGTAATGTTTTACTTCAAGAAAATAGACTGGGCATATCTTAAAGGAATATGATACATTTGACCCATTTTGCAAAACTGAATGATGTACATGAGTCATTTAAACTGACAAAATGGAGACCAATTTCACATTGTAAAAGCGAATGATAGAAAGATCATGTTTGGAATTGAAGTTTGTTCATTTATCTCAATTGCCTTTTTTCTGCCTCTAGATTACGAAGCCATTTTTTGCAGCTATTTCAGATGAAAAGGATCAGCAGAAGCTTTTGTGCACATTGTTTGATTTATTGGTGAACTGTAAAAACTCACATTGTGCTCAGACTGTTAGCAGTGTTTTTAAAGGGGTAAGTTGCAAACTTCCTGCCATTTGTTTATTGATGTTTACTCTCTCCCAAGTAATACCATGTTTAAGCTTCCTCCATTTTATAATGCTTTTAGGAAGTCAGATGTTCCCATTAGCCAGAATCATGGAAAAGGAAGTCATAGAGAAAGTGCAAAATCAACGTTATAAGTCTTCGTCATTATTTTTTTTTTTTTTTTTTTTTGCGGTACGTGGGCCTCTCACTGTTGCGGTCTCTCCTGTTTTGGAGCACAGGCTCTGGACGCGCAGGCTCATCGGCCATGGCTCACGGGCCCAGCCGCTCCACGGCATGTGGTATCTTCCCGGACTGGGGCACGAACCTGTGTCCCCTGCATCGGCAGGCGGGCTCTCAGCCACTGGGCCACCAGGGAAGCCTCATCATTATTTTTATTGTATGAAATAATTATAGTTTAGAACACGTAGGGTGTATGTTAGTTTGGATCTTACTCATATTAGGGAGGATCTCCCTCTTATGCAAGAACAGGAATGAATGGTGGCTTCATGTTCAGCTGGGTCGTGGATTATTCTGCTTGATTTAAATAGCTGTTTAGTGACATATAGAATGAATTGAGAATCTGCTCATTGGTTTATATGTATATTGAAACCTAGCTGTAGATCAGAATAACCACCTAGTTACTTAGTATTTTGCTTTGTTGTGCTTTTTTAGGAAAATACTTTCACAAAAATAGATAATAGTGTGGTAAAGTCTTAGTATCCAGATTCTGCAGTTTTCAGAATTTTAACATAATTACGTAGATTTCTAAGGTGAGTTAAGTGGAACAAATTAATGCACAGAGCAGTGTACATAATATGCTCCTCTGTGAGTGTGTGTGTGTGTGTGTGTGTGTGTGTGTGTCTGTGTCTGTGTCTGTCTGTCTGTGTTTAATCTTTATAGAGCTGTTGGTCTATGGAAAATTTCCCAAAGAATACATAAGAAATTGTCAGTGATATTTGCCTTTGGGGATTGGGCTGGGCTGTAGGGTTGTGGGGGGACAAAGTGGACAGAAACATGTTCATTGTATCTGTTTGAATCAATGTAAACTGCTCTAATTTTAACCCATGGAATCCTGTCATCACCCATTCTTCCTTCATATTCCAGATTTCCGTTAATGCTGAACAAGTCAGAATAGAACTGGAGCCACCAGATAAAACTAAGTCCTTAGGCACAGTTCAGCAAACAAGGAGGCAGAAAATGCAGCAGAAGTAAGAGCTATGAATGCAGTGAGAACACTGTTGTCCCCCAGGCCTTGGATGTTTTGGAACCATTGTGATTTTTTGATACCCATCAATTAGGCATAATCGGATACAGTAATTTTTACTTATTAGTGTTGATAATGTTTACTCTTCTAACTTTTTGTCTTGTCTGTTTCCCAGAAAATCACAAGATCTAGAGTCTGTTCAGGAAGTTGGAGGTTCTTACTGGCAAAGAGCAGCCCTCATCCTAGAATTACTGCAGCACAAAAAGAAACTCAAAAGTCCTCAGATATTGATACCGACTCTTTTTAACCTGCTGTCAAGGTAATGATACTTGCCTTTGATCTGTGAGAGAATGAGATTCTAATTCTTGCCCATCTAATTTAATTTAACATTCTCTTTTCACATTCGCTTCTTGCTTAGCTAGTCTGTAAAATAGAACAAGTTGAATACTATAGTTGAAAGATTTAAAGAATGATCATAGGAACCCGTTGCCAGGGCCCAAAATTAACCTTCATCCTGTATTACGTAATAAATGAGCGCTTTCTGCAGCCTGCTTTCCTTCCTCACTTTCAACACCATGTCCTCGGGGGCATCATTACTTGTATTTAAGGATATAGTGTGACACCCGCCATATTTTTTAGGTGTGCGTTATTAGATAGCTATAGTGTATGCATTGCATCGCGGATGTGTGCTCTCGTCCAAAAAGAAAGTAATTCTCAAGGTTGTCCTCTAAGGAGATTTAAAATAGGTTGATGGAAGGTGCAATAGAGAGGAGAGGTAATGTGACATAAGCGCCTGCCTGCACTAGAAGAATCAGAGTTAGAAATCTTACATCATGTTTACAGACTTGATGTTTTTTGTTTTTTTTAATAAGTTTATTTATTTATTTTTTGCTCTTTGTTGCTGCTTGCAGGCTTTCTGTAGATTTGGCAAGCAGGGGCTCTAGGCACGTGAGCTTCAGTAGTTGTGGCATGTGGGCTCAGTAGTTGTGGCTCGTGGGCTTTAGAGCGCAGGCTCTAGACTTGATGTTTTTTTTGTTTTTTTGGGTTTTTTTTGCGGTCCGCGGGCCTCTCACTGTTGTGGCCTCTCCTGTTGCAGAGCACAGGCTCTGGATGCGCAGGCTCAGCGGCCATGGCTCTTGGGCTTAGCCGCTCTGCGGCATGTGGGCTCTTCCCGGACTGGGGCACGAACCCGTGTCCCCTGCATCGGCAGGTGGACTCTCACCTGCGCCACCAGGGAAGCCCTAGACTTGATGTCTAAATAATGTTAATATTTTATTAACATTAAATGTTTAATGTTAATGTTTTATATTAAATTAAATGTTTGTTTAATATGTGTTCTGGACAGTGGTCATTAATGCAGCACTGAAATTATACAACTCTTTCATTTCCCATCATTTCTCTTCCGGGCATCCTCAAGGTGTTTAGAGCCTTTGCCACCAGAGCAGGGAAGTATGGAATACACCAAGCAGTTAATTCTAAGTTGTTTGCTTAACATCTGCCAAAAACTCTCTCCACATGGCGGCAAAATACCAAAAGGTGTGTACTTTGTTGGAAGGAAATGGGGGAAGGATTATCTACTCTGAGTATGAATGTACCTACCACTTAGAGGTTTTTTACTTCTCGCCCTGTAGATGTTCTTGATGAGGAGAAGTTCAACGTGGAATTGATAGTTCAGTGCATCCGCGTTTCCGAGATGCCTCAGACCCATCACCATGCCCTTTTACTTTTGGGTACTGTTGCTGGAATATTTCCTGTAAGTGTTAATGATTTAAGACTTACGCAGATATTTTTTTCTGTGGAAATGCGTAGGCCTGCACTGTTCTGAATTCAGTGGACATTTTGGATCTTACAGCGCTGATGGGACTCTTGGCCCTGCTTCTTTAATAGCTGAGACAGAAAGCTGGTTGATCTTGCTAAGCTTTGGTTCCCCTTTTTGTGAAGTGGAGAATAATAGTAACCTTCTTCGTAGGACTGTTGTGAGAATGGGATTGGATAATTTATTGTTAGCACTTAGCACAGTGCTAGGTGCAATGTAGCTATCCAGTAAGTGGTGGTATTAGTGTTATTTGGAAAAAATCCCGTGAATCCTCAGGTAATCCTCACACAGCTTTCAACCAGTGACTTAAAATTAATTTGATTATAAAGTACCTCAGTTAAAGAAATCGTGTTCCTTAAAGAAATACGTCATTTAAAAATTTTTGAAGAGATTGAAATTATTTTCATGTAGGGGACTTAGGTCAGATGTACTTAACCTGCAGTTGGTTCTCCATGACCTTTAGCGGGTCTCTTAATCTAGTAAAATCATATGCAAGATTTAATGTGTAGGGGGTTTTGTTCCCCTTGGTGTAGAGTCAGTAGATCTCAAAGGGGTTGATAATCCAGAAAAAATTAAGAATCATTGATATTTTTCTTTTGTTTTTATTGAAATATACTTCATATGCCATATGAATATATAGTTAAATGCCACCCATTTAAAGTATGCAATTCAGTGGTTTTACTTTATTCACAGAATTGTACAATCATCACCATTATGTACTTCCTAAACGTTTTCATCAACCCAGAAAGAAACCCCGTATGCATTAGCATTCATTGCCTGTTTCCTTTACCACCAGCAACCCTGATCTACCTTCTCTCTCCTAGACGTTTCCTGTAAATAGAATCTTATAATACGTGGCCATTTTTGTGTCTGTTTTGCACTTCATGTAATGTTTCCAAGGTTCATCCGGTTTGAAGTTTGAATCAGTATTCTTTTTATGGCTGGATAATATACCATTGTACGTGTGTACCACATTTTATCATTAGTTGACGGACATTTAAGTTGTTTCCACTTTTTGGCTGTTAACAGTTACGCCGTTGTGAACACTCGTATAGGAGATTTTATGTGAACATGTTTTCAGTATTTTCAATAGGAGTGGAATTGCTGGGTCACATGCCAACTTAACTTTCTGAGAAACTGTCAGACTATTTGCCAGAGCGTCTGTACCATTTTGTACCCACCAAGCAGTGTCTGAGGGTTCTATGTCCCCACTCCCTCACAGCTGTTACTGTCTTTTTTATTATAGTCATCCTAGTGGGTATGAAGTGCTGTCTTCTGATTTGGATTTTGCATTTTCTTAATAACTGATGTTGATCATCTTTTCATGTGCTTATTGACCGTTTGTTTATTTGTGGAGAAATGTCTTTGCAAATCCTTTGCCTGTTTTTAATTTGAGTTATTTCTTTTTATTGCTGAGTTTAATGAATCTTGATAACTTGATGTGCTTAAAATGGAAAATATTGAAAAATGTGTTTTCTTTCAGGATAAAGTTCTACACAACATCATGTCTATTTTTACATTTATGGGAGCCAGTGTGATGCGTCTAGATGATACTTACAGTTTTCAAGTTATTAACAAGACAGTGAAAATGGTAATTCCAGCACTTATGCAGGTAAGCTGTCTTTCCACCATCATTGGTGTTATTTTTCTGATTTTTAAGATTTTACATAGCATGAAATTCAAGTAGTGGTAAATACATGACATGAAAAGCCTTTCTGAAATGCTCAGGTATTTATGCCCCTTAAATTTTAGAGTGGTGAAGCTAAGGTGTAATCTTAGAAATAGTGTCTTTTCCAGAAATACCTATAAACATGCCGACCTGGTTCTGCTGTACTGCCAGGGTATAACTATACAAGTGCCTTAACATTCCTCTGGCAAAGTGAATTTACATTTACTGTGTATCTCAGGACATTGTGTCAGTTTGCTAAGACCCCTGTGTAGGTCGATGAAATAGGAAGTTTTAGAGCAAATGCGTTAACATACAATTCAACAAACATTTACCAAGCATTCCCTTGAGAGCTCAGTACGCCAAGAGATGAGTGAGACCTGGTCTCTGCCAGACTAGTCTTAGCAAGGAGTGAAGCCTTTGAAACTAAAAAGTAGCCTTGAACGTGAATGGGCATGGCTATCCACTTGCGTTTTCTGTTTACCCCCACTGTTGTCACTGTCTTTCCTCATGCTATTGACCATTTCAGCGATGACCATACCCAGCACCTCCTCCTTTTAATCTTGGTACAAGGTTAGTATTCTCTGTCCAGCAAGTTAGCCACTACAGGAGACGTATATAAAAAGGAAAATAATGATACGCGTTAATACGGTATATACCAGTGGAATTTGATAAACACTGAAGAGTTCAGGATAGGGGAAGTTCCATGTGGGCCAGGATGACTTTATTAAGACTTTATTAAGAAGTGGACTTTGAATGGGTCTGAAGAGGAGATAGGATTTGCCCCCTGAAAGGGCAGGCAGTCCCGGCCTGGGGGTGGTGTGCGCAGTGTGTGTGAGGGATGTGGAGGGCCGAAGCGGGTGGAGGTAGGGGCACCGGGCTAGCCATTCGTGCAGGTGTCTGCTCCTTCATCCTTTCATCCATTAGGCTGTTATCTTCTGAGCACCCATACCAGATGGTTTGAACTTTATTCTGAAAGCAGCAGGGAGCTGATGGCCTTGCCGCACTCTGCTTTTCAGATTAAACCGTTCTTCTCGAGGCACAACTCAAATCCTGCTTGTTTTTGCAGGACGGCCCGAGAGCAGCCTTGCTCTCAGGGCCCATCTTTGGCATCTGCCATCTAGTGCCTCCTGTTACCTTTTCACAAGTGTATTGTGTCTCGTGGAGATGATACATCTCCTTTGGGGAAGAGCTCATGCCGTGCACTTTGTAGTCCCCTCAGGGCCACAGAGTGCCGAGGACATAATCTATGCTCCTTGAATACTTACCGATTGGTCTTTGATTATTAGAATTCCTTTGATAACTTTTGGGGGGCACATCTGAAGGCCTTTTCGTGTCTGCTTACAGCTTGTCTCGCGGAGGGTTATGTGCTTCTACTCACTGTCCCTGCTTTGCTGTCCTGCAGTCCGATGGTGGCGACTCCGCAGAAGTCACGAGGAGCGTGGAGGGCATCGTGGTCAAGATCATGAACGTGTTTGTGGACGCGCTGCCCCACGTGCCCGAGCACAGGCGCCTGCCTGTCCTCGTCCAGCTGGTCGGCACCCTGGGCGCCGAGAGATTCCTCTGGGTTCTCCTCCTCCTGCTGTTTGAACAGTATGTCACCAAAACAGTGCTGGCGGCCGCCTTCGGGGAAAAGGTCAGAGTGCAGGGTGCGGTGACAAGAAAAAACGGGGGGTGTTTCACACAGATTTTGTGTTACTTTCCACTTTAAACATGGGGCCGGTGATGCTTAGTGTGCACTACTTAACAGTGTGTGCTCAGAAGGGCCTTTAAAGGTGTTTCTAGCATTCTTTGAAATTGCTTCCAGAGCCTGAGGCACGGAATACCCTCAGAAGCGACAGGGCTTCTCCTGAGGGTGACTTGACTTTTCTAAGAAACTAGGCTGGTGCCGCGCTGGGTGGGTGTACTTTAATTAAGCCTCAAAGAGTACAGCTGTACAGGAATTAAACCGTCTCCTGAACATGGTGTTGAAGGCATTTTAGGGGGCAGGGGAGGAGGGTCGGTGTCACTGAAGTCAGTGAGATGCAGGTGACAGTTTTGAAGAGCCCTGTTGTGAAGAGAGATGAGGGCAGAAGTTACACGTCCAGGGCTGTTTTTAAATGGCTTCTTAGACGTGGGATCGAGGAATAGATCTAGAGCCTACTCCAGCTAAAGTAATATGTTCATTTCTGCCCGATATCATAATGCAGTTTATCCTGGAATTATGCCTCATAATTCTCATAAATCGGCTTTTTTATGTAAGAAGCTCAGTACCTGATTCCTCTGGTCGTACACGTGACCATAAGGAACAGCGTGGAGTGGCTTTGTGTACGAAGAAGTATTTTTAAAACGTTTCCCTTATTTGTACTTACTAAGTAACATGAGTGTGCGAGGTACAGTTTATGACCTATTTCTCTCCTCTACACAGGATGCTACTTTAGAGGCAGACACTGAATTTTGGATTTCAGTCTGTTGTGAATTTAGTGTCCAGCATCAGATCCAAAGCTTGATGAATATCCTTGAGTACTTAATGAAGCTGCCAGAGGAAAAAGAAGGTGGGCATTAAGTCCGATGTTAATTACTGTTTAATCTGGAAGCTTGAGAGAGGCAGTAGGTAATGCAGCTTGTCTTCAGAACCCATGGTGCATCCTTAGAAGGATTTTTTTAAGTAAGTTAGTAATTTTTATTCGAGTATACGGTGGTTACCTTCTCAAATGTTTGTGGAAAACAGTAAGTGGGATTTCTGCTTGCCATTCCTCACACGTTGGCTTTCAGACCTCTGTGCCTCTGTGCTGATGTGTGGGCTGTGGAGTGTTCCAAGTGTCTGGGATGAATTGATGGTAAAGTGACAGCAAGTTAGCAGCATCTTATTAGCCGTATCTTAGTTTCCCCTTAAAATGTGAAGCTTTTTTTTTTTTTTTTTGTCTGCGCCATGCGGCTTCAGGGATCTTAGTTCCCCAACCAGGGATTGAACCTGGGCCACGGCAGTGAAAGCGCGGAGTCCTGACCACTGGCCCGCCAGGGAGTTCCCGTGAAGACCTTTATAAGAAGAAAAACAAAGCAGGTACCACAGCAGTGGTAACTAAATATGAAAATTTTACCACGTAGGGGTCTTGAAGAAAATTCCGCTAATTGCCTCACTAATGAGGTTGGCTTAAGAAAGGGCTGACGTATTGACTGTTCTTAGTTCTCTGCCCTTTGGAGCAGAACAGTGAGGTACATTAGAAAGAAGGGTCTGAAGACTCTGCAGGGACTGTTGTCTGGGTGACCAGCCATTTACCTTGTCTGCCCTGCTTGGCCGGGTTTGGGAGAGACAGAGCTGGGAGGCACCGGTGAGCTGTGTGTGGTGACCTGCTGAGGACGAAACCTTCATTCTGAGTCACTCTCTAGGACGGTGTATTTTAAGTGGCCCACCACGGAACCCCAGCCATGGCACCCCAACCCCTTTCATATTAGATACATTTGAATGTGGGATTCTACAGAGTTTTAGGACAGACGTCTGTAGCTTTTAGAGTTAAATGTTGAAGGCAAGGGATGACTCTCCTTTAGGTCTGTTGTGGGCCATCAAAGTAAATGTCTCTGCAGCTTCAGAAATGGGGCATATATGGAGCCAGTTCAGACTCCTCTTGCACTATCTTTGTCTTCTATTTGTTTGTCTCAGTTACCTTGTTTTTTGTTTGGTTGATTTTGTCTTACATACTCTATTCTCAGGGCTGTTTTGGTGCTTTCCTGGTAAATATACTCCTATCTTGCACTGGTTTAGAAGAGGAAAAACTGGGTGTAACAAATTATATATACACATGCATGTGTATAATAATATACATATTGTATATTATGTGTATAACAGAGTAACAAATTTCTCTCTAAAAATTGTATGCATTTGAATGTGGGATTCAAATTTGAATTCAAATTCAAATTACCCTGCTCATTATGTCTGTATCTATATACCAAAGAATCAGGTCGAAGATGAATGAGGTCACTTGTTTCGTTGCTCTTTTTCAGAAACCCTTCCCATATCAGTATCTTACAAGAGCGAATCACAAGAAGAAATGCTACAGGTTTTTAACATAGATGCTCACACTAGCAAGCAACTGCGGCATTTTAAATTTTTGTCAGTGTCCTTCATGTCTCAGCTCCTGTCTTCCAATAATTTTATCAGAAAGGTGAGATGTTCTTTAAATGTGTTTGCTTTTTCTGAAGGAACTGTGTTTTAGGCTAGTAAAAACAGCTCGGCAAGTCTCTCATGAAAACGTGAGGCATGCCTGTAATAGAAACAGGTAGTGCTCTTCACCTCAACATGAACACCCGTTGGGCACGATCTACTAAGATTGTATATACGTAAACCCTGTGGCTCAGCAGTTCTGTTCTCAAGTGGTATATACCCGCAGAAGTGTGTGAACATGTGCACCAAAAGACATCGACAAGAATGTTCCTGGTAGCATTGTTCATGGTGCCCAGAACTGGCCACAACCCAAGTGTCCATCATCAGTGGAGTGGACAGAGCGTCTCGTCATAGCTGGACAAGGGTGAACCTCAGTGACACACAGCCATCTGGTGACTCTCATCAGCATAACATCGAAGGAGAGAAGGCAGACACAGAGGAATGCATCCTGTGATTCCGGTTGTATGAAGTTCAGAAACAGGCAAAGCACACCTGTGGTTTTAGACGTAACGACAGTGTCTATCTTTGGGAAGGAGGGAAGGGCAGGGTCAAGTAGGGGAGGGATTCTGTGGTGCTGATAGCATGTTGTTTCTTTACCCAAATATAGTGAGCTCTACACACATGATTCGTGCACCTTTCTGTTTGTGTGCTAAACTTTAAACTAGAGAGAAAGAAGGAAATACAGAAACAAGATGAAGAAATAAACAGAAAGGAGGATCCAGGGTCATGACCAGGAACGTAAGAATGGCTGAGCATTCAAATATCTGTATTCTGTTTCTGTTATAATGCATGAACAGATCCGGGGGGAAACCTATGATCATTGAAATATTTAGAGAAAGAATTTAGTGAATCCAGCGCTTATTCGTGATTTCAGAAAAATAATCATCACCACTGTGAGATGGACAGAAATCCTCAGCCTGATAAAGACATCCATCAGAAGCCTGTGGTTTACAGCACACTTCATGATGAGACATTAACACCTGCCTGTTAAAGTCTGGAACAAAGGTGCCCTCTGTCACTGTTCCTACTCAGCAAAAGAAATGAAGTGTAAGAATCAGAAAAAAAGAGAATTGATGAACTTGTAGAACTGGTAATTAGCTCAGCAAGCTCACTTGAGAGTGATCAGTGTAGACATTGCTGTGTGTCAAGCAGGCTTGCCGAGGTTGGTGGTGCTTCCCAAGCACGTGGGTGGATCAGTGTGACTGGACATCAGGCGGACACACCCGTGTGATGTAAGAAACGTGCTCCATGGCTGGTAGCACCACATGGCAGTGGGGAGAGAAAAATGTCCAAGAACTAGAGCTGGCACGGTTTGTTTTCCAAGTGGGGGGAAGAAAGACTGATCTCATATATACACAAAAGACAGTTTTAGGTGGATTAAAAACTTCAGTGTGAAAAGAATTACTTAGCACTTTGAGAAGAAAACCAAGGGAAAAACATCGTTGTAACTGGAGGGTGGAAAAGAATTTCTTAAGAACTTCAACCAAAAGCCACCATAAACAAAATGAAAAGAAAGCCACAGACTAAAAGAAGGGTATTGCTGTTTATAAATCAAGAAGCATCCGTTTCCGTTAGAACTGGCAAAGAATGTGAATTCATTGAAGAGGAATCACAAATGGCCAGTGTGACAAAACAACCTCCCTAGTAAGAAGGAAAACTCAGATTATAGAGGATACCACCATGATGTTATCAAACTGGCAGGAAGTTTAAAGTTGTTAATACAAGAAGTGGCAAGGCTGGGGGGACACAGTCATTTTTGTACAGTGATGGGTAGCAGGAGTTGGTACAGCCACTTCAGAAAGTGTGGGGCAGAGTCCATTCAAAGTGAAGATGCTCACCCCTGCCATCTAGCAGTTTCCTTTCTCTACAAAAACTTGCCTAGATGCTCAAGGAGAAAGGTTCTTTTTTAGCACTGTTACTAAAGGGGGAAAAAAAGGGCCATAAAACTAAATATCTACCAAGAGAGGTGAATGAATAAATAAGTCATGGTACATGGAGAGGAATACTGTGTGCAGTTAAAACGAATGAACTAGAACAACATAAGTTACCATAGATAGATCTCAAAAATCTAATATAATCAAGAAAGCATGTTGCCGGCTGATACGTACTCTGATAACACTCAGCCACAGATTCAAGTCTGTGGGGCTTGGGGTGGAAGGAGATTGGGATTAGGGAATGATACAGAGGGGACTACAGCTGTGTCCTTAAGTTTAATATCTTAAAATTAGATATTGGCTAACAAAAGATTAGCACTTCAGAAAACTAATAGGTGTTAATCGTCTGCTGTATTTTTCTGAATCTTTGTAGTACTTTACAGATAGTATGAATATCTGTAGAATGTAATCAAAATAAGTGAAAAGACTAAGGGAAATGGAGTTATTACAGTATGACGGGGTGATCTGGACCTGATTAAATTGTAATGTCAGAAAACACTGGGGAGTGAGTTGGTCGGCCTCCGATGTTTCATTGCACTTCAAATGATTTTTCATTATCAGCTGTCATATTGTTCTAATGACGCCTTCTTTAAAAAATTAGGTAGTTGAAAGTGGCGGTCCTCAGGTGTTGACAGGCCTTGAACAGAGGTATGTTACTTTTTAAAATTCGTATTTGGAAATAATTTCAAACTTTTAATCAAAAAGCTGGAAGAATAGTACACAAGACTCTTATGAGTCTCCTGTGTTTCAGGTTGCTAGAAATGGTTCTTGGCTACATTAATGCTGTAGCACAGTCCATGGAAAGAAATGCAGACAAGCTCACTGGGAAGTTTTGGCGAGCACTCCTCAGTAAAGCTTATGACATGCTGGACAAGGTGGGTGTTTATTTCTCCCTGTCTTCTGTGTTTTGTTGCTGTTCTATGTCACTGTAAAGTTATTTAACAGAAAGTTTTACTTTAAGAGTAAACTTAGCAATAGGCTTAACGGAAAGCAGCCCAGATTTTTCTTGGAAAGAATCTCTTGATGACTGGAGATCATTTTATCTGGAAAATAGTTGTTTCCCTACCAATTATGAGAACATGTGCCTCAATAAATATGATGCTTTAAATAACGATTCATGTCCTGCTATATAATGTTCGCTTTATTCAAGTGGAATAAAAGATACCTATTCAGTGGAGTTTCTAGTTCATCAGTAAAATCACTGGCCAAGACCACTGTTTAAGATCTAGCTGAATTGCTTAGCTCCATGGCATTGAGCAGTTCACTTAGTGTGAGCACCCTTTTGTTGTTTTTTGATAAATGTGGTTAGTAATGCCTCCCTAAAAGGTTAGTCTAACAACTAGATAGTGAGTGAAAATGCCTCGCACCTAGAAGGTGTGCAGCGAATGGAAGTCTGTCTTAAATGAGTCATCTTCCCTTTTGTATTTTTTATTTTCCTTTTTTTGTTAAATGTAAAACTGCTGTGTAGGTCAATGCCTTGCTGCCCACAGAAACCTTCATCCCTGTGATCAGAGGGCTGCTGGAGAACCCACTGCCCTCTGTTCGCCGGAAAGCTCTGGATCTTTTGAACAACAAATTACAGCAGAAAACCTCCTGGAAGAAGAAAATTGTAAGTGAAGACTGTGCTACAGACCCATTTCCCATTCTTTGCTTTATCAGAGCTGCATTTAACTGCTTGAAGTTTCTCCAGTGCTGCAATTTAAATAAGTGTATTATTATCCAAATACAGTGCTGTGATGCGTGTGTGTTTAAAATGTGATGCTAATTCTGATAGGAGCCACGTATATACGTGTTATAAGAGCTCTTAGAGTGGAATTGCACCCTAGCAGTATTCTTGCTTAATATGGACCATATGTTGCCTTAACTTTAGCACGATTCTAATCCTCTTTCACTACACACGGGTAGGGTGCTTTAAATAAATACAGAATTGGTCGCAAGCACATGCGTCCATTTATTGGTAAATAAAGCAGATGGAGAAAAGGTCGCTTATGTTTAATCGTGTGGCATAGGACGTCTTGGTCTGATCTCCATTTAGGCAGTCTCAAGCAGTAAAATTGGAGAAAAGGACTAGCATTTTGTTTGCAGCTTTAATTATGTGGGACGTTTGGCTGTCTTTTTCAGGTTTACCACTTCCTGGAACTGGTCCCAGTCCTTGTGGCCATGGTGAAGCATAAAAGAAAGACATTAGAAGAACAACCAATCAACAGACAGACAGCTTTATACACCTTAAAGCTTTTATGCAAGAATTTTGGTGCAGAAAATCCAGAGCCTTTTGTCCGTGTGCTGAACACCGCCGTGAGGCTGATTGCCCTAGGAGCGAAAGAGGAGAGGCACGTCCTGGGGGGCGCCCTGCTGTGTGTGGCCGAGGTGATCTCCACGCTGGAGGCCCTGGCCATCCCTCAGCTCCCCAGGTATGTCGAGGGGACCAGACACAAGACCACCACACGAGGTTTCTGGTATCAGCTGGAAAATAAAACCTTAGTGACTTTTTCCCGAGCGTCAGTAGAAGTTTCATAAAATTAGATTTGTTAGAGAAGTGACCTTTTCTTCCAACCCGAAAATAATAACATTCTCGTTTACCTGATGTGTATTGTCCCCCAGTTTTGCTCCCTTTTGACCGGCATTCTTCGGAAGCAGTAGGTGACAGCACTGCTTCGTAGAGGGGCCCAGCCGGTTGGGCCACAGCTGCCAGGTGCTGGCCGCGCCAGAAGTGGCCGCTCCTGGCTCTCTCGTTGGCTCTGGTGTTTGCCAGCCTGCAGCCTCGCCAGCTTGCCAGGGTTACACAACCCGTTAGAGCTTTGCCGTCTACAAATCGAGGCAGCACCAACCTCACAGGATGCCTGTGGGGCAATGCGTGCAGGGCTTTTTTGCCCGACACACAGCAAGTGTTAAACTGCAAAGGCGGTGGTGTTATTTAAGGTGATGTCGTGTCAGTACTGTGGGCACTGGGAGAGCTCTCGCTCTTGGTCACATAAACCGTGTAGACGTTTTGTGGGACGTCAGAGATGCAGTGGACACGGTTATTGGATTTTTTCAGAGTGACTTCTGCTCCGTTCTCCTCAAAGAAACTTGTGCCCTTTCTTTCCAGCCTGATGCCACCATTGCTGACAACCATGAGGCGCGCCCGCGACCTGGCCTCGGGCGAGGTCTACCTGCTTAGCGCCCTGGTGGCCCTGCAGAAGGTGGCTGGGACCCTGCCGCACTTCATCAGCCCCTACCTGGAAGGTGTCTTGTTGCAGGTGAGCTGGTGACTGCAGGGCAGGGAAGGGGAAAGCTTACAGATTTGATCGTTTTATTTGTGCTTGACGTCTTTCGTTTGGCAGGAAGATTCTTATTTCTGAAAAGAGGTGCTTCTTTTTAGTGAATGTGTCCCTTTTTCACTGCCATCATCCCTCCTGTTCAGTCGTGACGTTGGGATGGGTGTCACTTTGTCATGAGGCTCTTCTCTTTCTTGACTTTGCAGGATGTATTTTATTGCTTTGCCCCCCATGAGCTCCTTGGCCTTGGTCTGGTAGAGCTTCTTGTAGAAATAGGCATGCCCACTTAGTTCCTCACGTGAAGGTTTCTTAACCCTAAGGCATCTGTCAGGGCGGAATGCCTGTGTTGCAGTCCAGACGGCGGGCTAGTGGCATTTCCAACGGAATGCAAATGCCCGAGAGTGGCCTTCTGCCCTGCCCCGTGCTGTTGCATTGATCACTGGCCGTTTATGAGGTTAGGAGCCTTAAGTGCCGTGATGCAGATGACTTAACTGATTCACATACTCTCCAGCCAGGCCTTGAAGGTAGACTTCTTATAGAAAGGGACCTCTGCATCTGAGGAGCTTTCTAGATTCTTCAGCAAAGGAGAATGTGACTGTCTCTCCTCACGGGCCCCGGATTCCTGTTCTCTAAGATCGTCGTTCTGAGAGCTCTGTGTCCTGCCTTCCACCATCTGCCTGCATCCCTGACTCCCTCTTGGAAAGAGGCATCTGTCCATTTTTATCTATTTAATTTATATTAAATACTACAAATAAATATTTTTATTTATTTTATTTTAACATTCAGCGTTGCCATTAAAAGGAATCCTGTGTTGATGCTGAGTGCACTGAGCTTTCCCAGTCACCAGCATTTGGACTGGCTTTTCCATCCTTACCAGGACTTTCTGTAAGTGTGTAGACAGATGCTCCCGGCGAGGACCCGTGGTGGCCTTGATCGTTGTTGTTATATTCCTACAGGTGATTCACTTGGAGAAAATCACTAGTGAAACAGCTCCTGCCTCCCAGGCTAATGTCCATCTCATGGCCCTTAAAAAGACCCTGGCTACCACGCTGTCACCCCGAGTCTTACTGCCAGCCATCAACAAGACATACAAGCAGATTGAGAAGAACTGGAAGGTTAGACCATACTGGGTATTAGACTTTGGAGGAGGGAGATGTGGTACTGAAATGTTTAGATTTTCACTTAAAGAAGAATATGGTGGTTTAATTCCATTATAAATGCATCAATGAACTAGAGGAATATTAACAATTGGCATGTCTCTTGACTGTGTTTTCAGAATCTCATGGGCCCATTTATGAGCGTCTTGCGCGAGCACATCGGGGTGATGAGGAAGGAGGAGCTTGCCTCCCACCAGCCCCAGCTCACCACGTTCTTCCTGGAGGCCCTGGACTTCCGCGCCCAGCACTCTGAGGTAGGCGTGTTCCCCCCCACCCCGACCCCCCGTCCTGAACTTCTCACCTGACTCAGACCTGTTGCACTTGTCAAAGGGCTAGATGTCACTACTCTGGCTAACAAATCAGCTCTTCTGTTTTCAGAATGATCTGGAGGAAATTGGAAAAACAGAAAATTACATCATTGACTGTCTCATGGCCATGGTTGTAAAACTTTCTGAGGTCACATTCAGACCCCTGTTCTTCAAGGTGAGCGCTTTTCCTCTACTTCTTTTACTCATGTATCAGTTATAAGATCTGAAGAAGAAACTAATGCTACTTTGTCTTTTAGCTATTTGATTGGGCTAAAACAGAGGACGCCCCAAAGGACAGACTGTTAACATTTTACAACTTGGCAGATTGCATTGCTGAAAAACTGAAAGGGCTTTTTACCCTGTTTGCTGGCCACTTAGTGAAGCCTTTCGCTGACACCTTGAACCAGGTGAACATCTCCAAAACAGGTGGGTAGCTGACTCCAGGTCAGCTGGCGCCCTTGCTCTGTGCACCTTAGCTAGATGCAGTAAGTATAAGGAAGGTGAATTCTTTATAGTCAGTTGTCAGACACTGAAGTGTTTTAGCACTTTTCCTTTAGCAGTTAATGTTATTAATTAACTGACTCACTTGGGAGGAAGAATAAATGGGCAGTCCTGTGTTATTGAAGTAACTCTAAAACATTAAGATTGGTTTATTTTTTTTTAATGCTAATAAGCAGTCCACTTGCCAAACTAAGCAATCTTAATAACCAAGAATCTTTTTTTTTTTTTGCGGTACGCGGGCCTCTCACTGTTTTGGCCTCTCCCGTTGCGGAGCACAGGCTCCGGATGCACAGGCTCAGCGGCCATGGTTCACGGGCCCAGCCGCTCTGCGGCATGTGGGATCTTCCTGGACTGGGGCACAAACCCCCGCATCGGCAGGTGGACTCTCAACCAGTGCGCCACCAGGGAAGCCCTTAATAACCAAGAATCTTAACAACTCTGAAAGAACAAATCACTCCCCCGAGAGACCGTCCATTTAATTTGTGCTCTGCCTTCATCCTGATTGTGATTTCTAGATCATTTTAGAAATAACCTTATGGTTATAGTTCTGTTAATAGCGATTTGAAGTTAAACATTGGAGATCAAATTGTGAAATTCAGTTTTTTGTTATTTTTGTTTCCATTTTTTTCTCTCCCCTATCTACAGATGAAGTGTTTTTTGACTCTGAAAGTGACCCTGAAAAGTGCTGCTTGCTACTGCAGTTTATTCTGAACTGTTTATATAAAATCTTCCTCTTTGACACCCAGCATTTTCTAAGTAGAGAGAGAGCAGAAGCCTTGATGATGCCCCTAGTGGATCAGGTAACCAGTGGAATCATCTTCTGTTAAAAGATAAGGAAGCCATCAGTGTTACATGCCTGCGGGGTTTATGTCAACCAGAACCACAGTTTGCTGTTTTTTTTCCTTTTCATGAAATTTTTATTTCAAAATTGATTTCTCATTTTTCATGGATGCATTAATAACATCTTTGTAGTGGCATTTACCAAGTTTTACTTTAAATTTTTTCAAATAAGAGATATGATGTAATGTGTATTAAGTTTTTAATTCTTAAAAACTGGGTTCATTAAGAATGTGTCAGGGTCTGGCTGCCCTCCTCTCAGAGGTTCTGCAGGGGGAAAGGGATGCTGCTAAGGGCTGTGATTCCACTTGAGTTCTTATAAGGTAGTAAATTTGCTCTCTCTCTCTCTCTCTCTCTCTCTCTCTCGAGAGAGAGAGAGAGAGCGCGCAAACAGTACCCGTTTTTTGAGAATAAACAGCACTTTGGTTTTTGAGACTAAACAGCACCTTGGTTTTTGAGCCTGCTGATATCAGGAAGGGTAGTAAAGTATTATATACATTGAGTATTTTCTCAAACAGCAATGAGACCCGTTGCTCAGTCCTTGTCTCACTGTTAACAGCTAGAAAACAGGCTTGGAGGAGAAGAGAAGTTCCAGGAACGGGTGACGAAGCACCTGATCCCGTGCCTTGCACAGTTCTCAGTGGCCATGGCAGACGACTCGCTTTGGAAACCACTGAACTACCAGATCCCCCAAGGTTAGGAGCCACAGTGCCAGCAGGGATGCTGTGCGCTCTCCCTGGGGCCTCACCGGTCTGCACTGCTGCGTGTCTTCTAGCACCAGGGTTCGGCTGTGTCAGGCAGAAGGTTGAGCCTGAGAAACTTGGTTTTCTCTTACAGGCCATTTATAAATAATGGCAGTCCTCCCCCACCCCCATGGTGTGCTAGACACGAGCACTAAAATACTTTACTTTTAAATATTGAAAAGACTTGAATTTCTCATGTTTCTTATGCACCATTTAAATGTCAATGTGCTCCCAGAGACGGCATGCTTTGTCTACAGAACATTCCTTTGCGTTAGAGCAGAGTATTATCCCTGTTGTGTATCAGTCTCAGGCGTAGGACTTGGTGGAGTAACGCACGGTAAGGGCTAGCGGTTGATGCCCATTAACGTGGAGGCGGGGGCGATAAGCGGAAGTTTGGAAGTTTTCAAACTATTCTAGCAATGAATCGCCATTCCTCAAGCTAATTATCACACTAGAACCTCAGGGGATAAAACAGACTGAAGCAGAATTTTGTTAATAAATTTATTAGTTGAAATTCACAGCATTTCTTTATTAGGAAGTAATGAAAACAATGAGGCTGTTTCGATGAACCCCCAAATTTTACTTTTTTTTCAGATTAACGTTTTTATTACTTTTTTCTAGTTCAGTGTCCTTTTTACACATGAAAGGATTGAAGTGCCCAAGGTTTTCTTTTTCTAGATTGGCCTGAAAGATCTTGGAAGTAAAATGTAATTCACAAAATATATTTTTCTTCTTTTTATGCTAATTCTTCACAGATGTATGGACGGGAACCCCCAAACTTTAAATTGTAGGATCTTACAAAGTTGCAGCATTAAAGTTGTTGTTTTGTAATACGTTGTTTTGATTGTACAATATCAAGAAAATCCTGATTGAGCATAGGCAGTAACAAACGTTTTTTCAACAACTCACTTTGCTCTATCCAAATATTCTTTACCAGAATTACCCAAAACCAGAAAGAAGACTAACATAGCTTTTGTTTCAAAGTGAATTACTAACAAAACAAACAACTGGTTGCATTCCTTGTCATAGACAAGTCATGTGAGCAACACTCCAATCTTTTAAGTTCCAAAACTAGGACATTTATGACACAATGAGTGTGTTTTTTAGTCAGGCTGAGGTGAGGGTGCGGCCAGAGCCGGCACCTGGCCTCTCACACAACCACATGGTGACCCCAGTCAGGGTCCTGAGGACGGGAGTCCTGCCTGCAGCGGCCAGGGACGCGGTCCTGCCAGGTCAGCCTCACCAGCGGCCAGGCCAGCCGGCGGCTCCAGTGCAGTCACATTTGATGATACACTTGAATTTGCAGGTGGCATTTTTACTGGTTTGTTTTAAGAAAAATGTTATAAAAAGACATTCACATGAAAGGCTTGTAGTTCTAGAACACAGAATGAAAAGCACTGATTTGTAAGGTTGCCCGCAATATTATAGACGGATCCCGAATTGTTAAACAAACTGGTATTCGAAGATGGAAGTTGGCCAGAAAGTGAAATAAATTCACGTGAGGTTAACAGTTTAAAATTCGGAGCTCATCTCAAGTTAGATCATAAAGTAATACAAGAATGCTAGTTTTTTTTTTTTAATTATTCTTCATCTTTTTTTATCCCTTTCAGGTTCGATTTGCTGCTCTGATTACGGTGCTGGCACTGGCTGAAAAACTAAGAGAGAATTATATCGTCTTGTTACCAGAATCCATTCCTTTCTTAGCTGAATTGATGGAAGGTAATTCCCAAACTATTAAGAAATAATTAGAGTGAACTTCTGTGGGAATGTGCCCAATGAGAATGCACATTTGGATAGCCTGTGATGAGCTCGTGTCTCCAGCCCTCTGTGCAGAGGCTGAGCTCCTGGTTTGAGTGGGGTGCACGGGCTGCCTCATTGTCATTTGAGATTTGTTTATAGCATAATCTCACTATCTTTGTTTTTTTTGCTGACAGTGCAGACTATGATATTGTTTTTCTTTAACCTCATGCATGTCTATGATTGCATATTTTGGTCCACAGATACAGGGTTATTATACCAAAACATTCAGTGCCGCTAAGGCTACAATGGGGTGGCTGCCTGTTAATGACCAGCACTTACTCTCTGCTCTATGTGGATGATGTCGTTAATCCTCACAAGGCATATGCCATTATCCCCCTTTTATAAAGGAAAAAACTAGAGGCTTTAAGAGATTAAGTAATCTAGCTGATAAAAATGTGTGACAGGTGGAACTGGGGTTTAAGTCCAGGTTTGTGCAGTTCTGGAAACGGCAGAACGAGCACTGTGCCACCATGCAGCCCAAGAAATAACAGTGCAGCTTATTAGCGGGGTGATGGAGGCGAGTTAACAGTTCACTGCTGATCCAAAACCAGGTGCCTGCACCTTTGTTTCCTCTCTCTTGGAGAGGGGCTGTGTGAACTACTAAAAAGAGTGGCATCGCTAGGCATCTGGAATTTTCGTTTATGCACCACTCTTTTGGGGTCTCTTATTCTGATTCCCAGTCCTAGACCAAAAGAAGGGAATGAAGGCAGGAAGGGGGAAGGCAGAGGAGGGGTTTCCAGGATGGCTTCCGCCTCAGGACTGTGCTTCATTTCTCTCTTCTGACTGACGGCCAGTGAACGCGAGATGTGTGGAACCAGGCTCTGAGAACTGAGGCAGGAAGACTGACTCATTTGATTTTGTTTTTAGATGAATGTGAAGAGGTGGAGCATCAGTGCCAGAAGACTGTTCAGCGGCTGGAAACTATCCTGGGAGAGCCGCTCCAGAGCTACTTTTAAAACCCCTGGTCTCTGGTATTTCATACTGTTCAGAGGTCAGACTTATTTTTCATATTTTTATTTTGGGTGTTTAGGACCATATTACTTTTGGTGCTGTTAACACCTACTTGGACTTCTTTGCAAAATTCCCACCTGGTTTGTGCTACCACATAAGTCTCTCCTGCCAGTTGTTCAGAATATACAAAAAGAGTAAATGATACATGGTATTTTTATACAGACTGCTGTTTGTTTAATTAAGACTATCGATGATGGTCTTTTCTGAGTGATGTTATTACCGTTACATACATGATTAATTTTAGCACCCAAAGCGAACCCCCATTTAGACTGTAAAGCCTTAACTTTCCTAGTAAAGGACTATCTTTTGTACATGGTATCCGTGTCAGAGATTTCACTCAAAGCAGCTCTTTACTTCAAGAAAATGAGTTACTCAGCACCCAACAAGAATGCTTTCGACTGTAAAGCCATTTGGACTTTTACTGTTCATTTTGGGGTAGATGACACTTCAGTCTTAATTTTTGCGTGTGCTCATGGAGGGGAGTAGTTGTGGAATGCATTTTCTGCTCTAGACTATGATCGTCTCTCCTTTATCCTTCGGTCTTTGGGGGGCAGGGGGTGGAGGCAGTAGGCTGTTTATAAAACAGCCACACCTCACTGCTCCCACAAATAACGAGGGCTCAGAAACACCAGGTGGTAACAAGGAGCCCCTTCAGGGTTAGAAATGCTCACATTTCTATTGGTGGTTAACCAAGGATTACTTTTATGAGGAAAAAAGTAAACAACAGATTTTTTTTCAAAGCTTTGAAGTTCTCTAATCTCTATTATGTCATGGTGAAGCTGCAAAGTGAGGGCGCAAATTAAAAGTAAACAAATCTGCCTTTGTTTTGTTTAAGGCATTTTATTTATTTATTTATGCCTTTTTAAAATTTAAGGCATCTAAGCACTGTTCCATAGGTGTTCAAATCAAGTCTGAAAGCCCTTGATCTAATTTAATACAGAAACTTACTTAGTGTGGAATTGTGACAAGCAAAAGGCTGATTTGCAGTTTGGAGAGGGAGCTTGCTAGGAATGCGTATTTCTCTTTATGAAACATCTCAGCAGGATTCACTATGCTAATGGCTTCCTTTCAAAAAAAAACCTTAAGATTTTGTATTTATTCTGTCAAAGAAGTGGTCATGGTCTGACTTCTTAGTATCATCCACATGAAAATGTAAGACTTACAGGAAACAAGGTAAGTGGGCTTTTCTTTTTTCCTAAGTGGTCCACAGTTTCTACCATCTGCCAGGCCCTCTGATGTTCTTTTCCATAGGAAAAAAAACCCTTGGGGGATACTAGGCCCTTCTTGCCTTCTACGGCTTTCCCAGCATCCTCTTCTCCACCAGTGTTTTTTTGTTTGTTTGTTTGTTTTAGCTTGGCAAGACTGAGCATAATAAATTAATATGAAAAGGTGGAAAAGAATTAAAGTGCTAGAGCTTTCTACACTGAGTACTTTTTAAAAGTAAGACTGGTAATAGTATTTTTTCCACTATAGGGATACATATAATACCTAACCAAAAGCTGTTATGAAAATATTCCCAAATCCTGGCAGAATTCAGCCCAGCAATTTAATATAAAATGATCTGACTGATCTAGCTTTTTACCTTCCCACTCCCAAGGCTTTGAAATTCCCTGTGACAAGATCTGACCTGTAAGAATTCTACAAAGAACTTCTGCCAACTCTCTTCAAAGAATAACAGAAAAAATTACAGAAATGCAACAGTTTAACTTGCTGATACAGGTTTGATTTTAATCACTGAAGGGAGAACAGCGTTTTGATCTGAGTCACTAACGATAATGGGGTCGTCTTAGAAGAGGAGAGGCAGTGCTGGTCTGCGTGCAGACAAGCAACAGACACACACCGCCTCTCTCTACTCCACTGGTCTCTGCTGGTGTATTTTACTTTCTGATAGGGCCTGTTCTATAATCAATCATTAAGTCTAATCTTGACATTGCTTTGTTACCCGCAAACATTTTACAAATTGAATCCATCTCTCGTCTACCTTAAACTTTCTGTAGAGTATGTGCAGAGGAGACCTCTGACTCACCCTAAATTCCAATATTCTAAAATAAGCATTTACTGGTACAGAAGATCAGTGGCCTGGAGATTGACATCAAGTTAATTTCAGCACCATTTGGTTTTGTTCGTTTTGCTTTGTTTTTTGCCTCTATCTTGTGCTGTGTTCAGATCTCATAATGATAATTATTTGGTAATGCTTACAGCTAGAAGAGCTAGATATTAATGCTAAAGAAAATTGCCAGATGTAGGTCAACATCAATCCTCTCAATTACAGGATACGATCAAACACTGAGTATGAAGGGCAGTACTGCAGGAAGAGTGGTGTCACCTATAGTGTCCTCAGGTGATCTAACAGAATAATTCTTTTAAGTGCCTGGTGAGTTTATGTAGTACTGTGTCCTCCCAGCTCCCAGCACAGTGCTGGCAAAAGACAAGCAGTCCATGCAGGGTGGCTACTGTGTTACAGCAGGCTCTTAATAAACACTTGTTGAATGTGAAGTAGGTTTAAAAAAGAGGCAGCCAGGTGCAGGAGAGAGAGCAGAAAGGCCTATTATAATAATGGCTATAAGCTGCTATTGCCTCAAACGTCCTCATTTTTTGCTTGACAAAGCCTCACTGCGTGACGTGGACTGAGGACACCCAGCAGGACTTCAGCTCATTTTAACAATATATATAAACCATATCATGAGAGTAAGATGCATTTTAACAAGGCCAGTGTTACAGAAGTCATCTGTATTTCAGTTTTTGTAGCACACCTGTCAGCTACCAGCTCCTTACTTCCAGTAAGTGGATATCGCCGTCAATTTCCAGCGTGTCGATATGACTCAGGTCTTTAAATCTGTGTCTGTACTCCAGGCTGTGTACACCATTTACTGCAACCTTGAATTCTCTAACATCACAATAAATTATCATCTGGAAGGGAAGTATACAGAACATTAGTGGTGCCCCTGGGCTTAAGAGTTTGTTTCAGGCACACGAACAGGCGTGTCAAAAAGTAAACCATTTGGTTTCCTCTCCCAGCCTGCCACCGCCGACTCCCTGCCGCAGTTTCCAGGATCTGACTAACGTGTATCTGTAGTGGCACTTTCTGCCTTGTCCTACTCTGGGAAGTGGCTCTCACGTGCCTGGACCCTCACACTGTCCCCAGGGCCTGCTGGCTTCCTGTCCTCAGCACGCGCCCTCTCCTGCCCCCTGCTCCTGGGGAAGTGGCAAGCTGCCCTCCTCGCCGACACTTGGGAAGGAGAAAGTGGCTGACCATGACAGTCGTTCACAGAAGAGCTGGTTCCCAGTCACAGGCTGGTACCAAGGGGCTTGGATCCTCACTTCGCTGCCTCAAACTCTAGGGTCTTGGGCAACTCATACAATATGAAATCTCTCTCAGAAGTTTAGGGCACTTGCTAGGGATTGCAGAGCTGCTTGGTGACCCTGATTCCCATCCCAGCTCAGCACCTCTTGTCTATTTCTCCAAAGCTCTTCAAAGCTCAGTGTTCTGTGAACCTGTGAGTTTTGGAAGAGATTCAGTTCAGAGTCCTCACTGGTGTTAGCCCTTCAGAGTTAACTGCTATCCTTTTAAATCGCTCGTACGCCTAAACCTCTTACTTCTGCTACCATGTTCCCCGTGCCAGTCTGGCCACTGACTACCATTTCTTTCCCACCCACACTGCACAGGCCAGTTTGGTGAACCCACACTGTGCTCTCCCCGGCACTCCCCACCTCCATCCCTGGAGGCCAGACTGAGGCACAAAATTTGGATCTGCAAAGCAGCCAACTGAGTGTCTTTTTTCTTTTGCTAGGACTAGTGGAAATGGCTGCTGGGGGAGATTAGGAAGAGGGAAATTCCATGGATAACAGCAATAACTGACACAGATGAAGGTGCAGGGCTATACAGGGGATTATATGCCCACAACAATGGTGGAAATCCCAGTTTCAGCCAGGTGGAAGGGACCTTTGGTGATGGACATTTAACAGAATCTCAAGAGAACACAAAAGACACAGCCTCATGCCCAGAAGGGAAAACAAACTGGCATTAGACAGATGCAGTGGGAAAAGAGTTCTCTAGACTAAGAGCAAGTGCAGAGCCAGCACCTTACGTTACAAATGGAAGAGAAATGGCTGGCAGCCTAGTGGACACACTGTTGCAAAACAGAGAGAAAAGTACATACATGCAAACGTGGAACACCAAGATCCCTCAACCACCTGAATAGCTCCTAAGAACATGAATTTGATAAAGAGCTCACAGATGAAATTACAAAACCGAAAGACAGTTTTTAAATGATTCCAGTTGGAACTAGTAAGTGACTCAAATGCCAGGGAACAGAAGATACTGTTTAAAAGCAAAGCAATGGCTTTAATGGAAAGATCTGAGAATCTCAATGAAAGCCTATTAAAAAGACAGGAGTTTAAAGCTGTCACTACAAAAAAACTGACAACAATGATCCAACATGAGGACAACTACTCTTCCTGAAGTAGAAAACTAACAAAAGGATAAGATTATTTAAGAGAATGTGTGATTTTCCTTTTTTATTTTAATACGGTAGCCGCAAACTTGGGGCTCAAACAGGCCAAAAAACAGGTCACGAGTTTCCAGTCACCAACCACAAGGATCAGCTTCCTGCTGGAGCAGCCACCTCTCCCTCCAGTGAACCCACGTCACCCTTCACACCCTGACTGCCACCTAGTCAGCAACCCCTGTGCCACCCTTGCCACCTCCAGCGACTTGTCCGTATCATCCCCGAAATCTGGAAAACCCAGATTACCTTCCCCCCCCCCCCCACCTCCTGAATTCCAAACGAGTACCCACCACTTCCAGGGAACCTATGATGAGCTCACTCCTGTCTGTCACTCCCCAAACCAGGGCACTGCATTAGACAGGAACTTACGGATAAATATTAATGCCAAATCACCGCCTTCTATTCAGCCTGATGTTCACACTTCTAACAACTCTGAGGAGTCTTGCGAGCTCCAAGGGTCCAGAGCATGTGACAGTTTAAAATGCTGGAGAAGCATGACCGAAATCAGTGACCCTAAATGACCACGTGAGCAGTGAGTCACATAAGCTGGTGAGGGCACCCAACCAACTGTGCAGCATCCACGTGGCGAGACTACCCAGAAGCACATCTGGGGAGAGACTGTTAGAATATTCGCATCTTTGGGGGCTCAGGACTACATGCCCTTCAAGTCCCGGTGGTCTAAATGTGTCTTTCTTTGAATATATACAAACAGGACCGCCTGGAACAGAGTACTGCCACCTAAGCTGTGTGTCACCGAGACGACGGATAGTGCCGGCAGTCTCGTGGCTCCTATGTCCTCATGTTCACTTAGGATTAAACGTGCTACTCCCGCCCTGAGACAAGGTTCCTGTTAAAATTCCTATTAACTATTATGGGGCTACAAAGAAATTGTCATTATGAAAACAAATGTCAGATAATTCCAACGCAAATAATGTGGCACTCGACTGGCTTGGCCATTTATGCTGATTATCTGCGTTATAAGAGACGGCATTCAAAATACAATCTCCAAATAAACAAAAACCACACACAATCTCCACATATTAAGTTGGACTCAATTTAAATGGACCATTTATCTTGCATCTTACCCCTGCCCGCAGGATTCTTTTTCCTGTCCCATTTTCAAAAAAGAGAATCATCTCACCTCAAAGTACATCCCAGGACTAAAAGGGAAACAGGTAATATTTCTCTCTTCTTCTCCCCAGGACTCCTGAAGAAAAGAATTTCTTACAAATGCTTTAACATTCAGGCGTGGGTTCAGGTGGAGAGCAATATCCTTGGATTTTCCTGATCGTAGATCAACAGCAAAGCTTTTGAGAGAATTTTAAAAAACGAATTAGCCAAGTAGAAGAGAGGAGTCGAGTTTCTGCAATTTTAACCATCAAAATTAAATTCTGATTACACAAAACATGTACACATAAGGACCCAGGAATG
>NW_006779738.1:1221005-1222282 GCF_000442215.2 Lipotes vexillifer
GAATGCCGACGAAGGTGAAATTTTAAATTCCGAGTCAGCACACCGTTGGCATAAGTATGTTATTTGCAAAATAAAAATATGAAGAACTTTAAAATCCACGTTTAAGACTACAGGAAGAAATTAAACGGTTAGAGCAAGTGACCCAAAGGATCACGTCTGCTGCAAGAATAGGGTCCGTCCAAGCAGGAAGTCTCAGCATTTACAATGCCCTGGTCTTCTTCGAAGTGAACTACTTGCTAGGAAATAGCTCTCATTTCAAGCTTTCAGAACTCTGAACACCTCTGGAAAAGGTTCTAAAAGCAGGAATCTTATAAGACCCGTGGCAAGAGGAACGAGCCCTAATGAAAGTGATCTGCTCTCACAGGGCTGCCTTGCAGTTCTACAAGGGTGGGCCTCATGGACAAAAATGCCACCCTCCTGTCTGGCCACAAAAAGCCTAGGTGCCGCCAACTACTAGTTGTCAGCAGTCCAACTTCCTCTAGCTTTAACAGTCTCACTTTTCAAATGAAGCTTATGACATTAGCCCAACTTACACCTCACGAGATTGTTGACAGGGTTACAGCTGTAAGAGACACACGCAGCAGCAGCTGCATTATTACGGCCACTTACTGATACTGACCCTTTGGCGTTTGTATTTACTTCTCCTTTTATGACGACAGTCCGTCCAGGGCCCATTGAGGAGTTCAACCTCGCTACAAATGGCAGAGTCTGCAAAGAAACCCCAGTTAGCATCAGGAAGCCTGCAAAAAGGGATCTTGAGGGAAAACTGCTGAAAGACACTGGGAAATGTTTAAAGGCCATGAACCCCATGAAGGGACAGACCAAGTCTGCCTTGGTCCCAGGTGGGTCCCTGGCTCACAGCAAACACTCCATTTTTCAGACAATGAAATGAATGGATGTGGGGAGGGACCTGACATCCTCTGCCTGAGTGAAATGCCCTCTGAGAAAGTCACCTCGGCTGGCCTGAAGCGTGCGCTGCCTTCAGCCCAGAGGGGAAGCGGCTGAGGTTAGGGGGAGCTACAGAAACACACACTAATGGCTCAGGGACCTGATGTCCGGTTGACTGATAGCCGTCCAGGACACCAATGCAAACACAGAGTGGCTGCTTTGGGCTTGTACTGAGGGTAGCGGTTACACATATCAGCTAACTAACACTTAACTTGTTAGAATTAAGAAAATTTTGGCCCTTCAAACCTTTGACAAACAGTCGGTAGGTAGTATTTTGGAGCAAGTCAAAGCGTGACTGGCCGGGGGACCCTTGCTCTTTGTGTTGAAAG
>NW_006779738.1:1222443-1235179 GCF_000442215.2 Lipotes vexillifer
AAACAGTTCTGCAATAAGGTATGGAATGAATGAACCTGTCTTCCAAGGCTTCAACTATTCATTTCCTGGGCAATCTTATAAAAGGTTCCACATGTTATAGCAAAAATACTTACAAACTGTGACATGCCGGACTTTTGTACCTATTGGAAGAGAAAGACAAAATACAGACAATTGATGGGGAAGAAATAACATTTTGTAACGTGAGCAGTTGGATCTTACTGGCTGTACCACCCAGAGCCTGAGCCGGTAGTGCCTGCTCCACTCCGGTGGGGGGGGGACATGCAGGTGGCCAGTGTTTCCTGACCGAGTGCTTTGGAGCTGCAGAGTGCCACTCAGGCTGGGAACAGACTGACTGTCCTGTTCATCTGAATCCTATAACCTCCACCACAAGCTGAGCATTTCCCGAAGGCCACATGTGGGCTTCAAACACAATTTTCCTTGTTCTTCCCAGGGTGCTCCCCAAATGCTGAGATTCTAGTCTGTCTAGGAATGTGCTGAGATCGGTAAGGCCTCACTTTCTCCACACTAATAACAGCAAAAAATGTGTGAACTGCAGTTGTTTCCACAGGGGGAGAAGATACACGTGGAAGTTTGTTTGCCCATGCACTGGCTGTGCTCACTATTTATAAACACCTCCTGACAGCCCTATTCAGCAGTTCAGAGAGTTCTTTGTACAGAAGATTGGTGGGTAGTGGTCAGATCCACTGAGAGTCTAAACAGCAAAACTTACAGCACCTGGCACCCTGAAGTATACGCCTCCACTTTCAAACGATTACTGCCAGCCTATTAATTACTAAAAATATAAGTTCTCACATTAAAAACATAGTGTTTTTAAAACTCAGCCTGCCTGCCACCTAATTTACATGGCAACTAAAAAAACATTTTTAAACTGGTGGTTCATTAAGAGATTTAATATTTACATTTTCTTCACTTATCTCTGTCCATTCCAGAGTAGATGCTTGGCTACTTCTTAAATCCTGAAGAAAAGTTCAGATTAATATTTAACATCCATCAGAATTCTAAATATAACCTGCTTGACATATAAAAAAATTATAAATGATATTAAACATGAAAATATGACAGAAAGTGATCCAGAAATGCATGAACATTAGCATCCTTCTCCCCTCTATCAAGCTGGCAAATGTTAATATCAGAACTAATGTCAAGAAGAATGTGAGCAGGGGCTTCCCTGGTGGCGCAGTGGCTGAGGGTCTGCCTGCCGATGCAGGGGACACAGGTTCGTGCCCCGGTCTGGGAAGATCCCACATGCCGTGGAGCGGCTGGGCCCGTGAGCCATGGCCGCTGAGCCTGTGCATCCGGAGCCTGTGCTCCGCAACGGGAGAGGCCACAGCAGTGAGAGGCCCGCGTACCGCAAAAAAAAAAAAGAAAAAAAAAAAAGAATGTGAGCAAATGAATACAGATCTTGAGACTACTTTGTTTTACTCTCTTTGGAGGGCAGGTTAGCAATTTCAATCCTAACTTAAAATGCAGGTACCCTTTGACGTCCCGCTTCTAGGAAACAATCCTAGTGAACTGCTCCACTATGCTCCTGAATTAAGGAAACGGCCCCTCTCCAGCTGTAAAGGCTGTTTGTTTTGTTCTTACTGTTTTGGGTTTTTGCTGGAGCCATGCTAGATTTGAGATCCTACAGACAAGCAAGCCCTGGTCAATGATTAGCATCCTACTAGTCTGAAAGATTTACTTCCAAGAAATTAACACACTAATGAGGGACATATTTACACAGTTTTCAAGAAAACATCACCAAAGACCCCCCACCTCCCCCCATGGAAGGGCACTGACCGAGCTGAAGCTGAAACCCACGGAGTGAATTATAACTTTGCCATAAATGCCCAGGGTGTCGACCTTCTCTAGGCTGATCCTGTGGGTGTAGATCAGGGTATGTTTTCCATTGACAGCCACCTGGACAAACACAGAAGACAGCCCGCCCCCCCCCCACCAAATAAAATAGTTGTTAAATGCATTTTAGTAGGTATCAGTGCACAGGG
Source organism: Lipotes vexillifer (assembly GCF_000442215.2). Taxonomy (NCBI): domain Eukaryota; kingdom Metazoa; phylum Chordata; class Mammalia; order Artiodactyla; family Lipotidae; genus Lipotes; species Lipotes vexillifer. The sequence goes on from NW_006779738.1 coordinate 1,224,450, forward strand.
CGCCTCCCTCTCCCGCCAGATGTCAGTACTTGTAGGAGTGTGGGGAAGACACACCGAACACAGTACAGTCTCTGATCTCAAGGAGCTGAAAATCCCATTGGCAGGCAAAAGAAACAAAGGAAAAAACCAAAGCTCAAGAGCACGAACAAGCATTAAAAAGAACGATACAGACCCAAGTACTCCAATGGCCAGAGGAGGGATGAGGGGAGAGAGGAGGTTTAGGGGAGAAGTGCTGATGGGAGTGGGCTCTGAGGGTCAGAAGGGCCTGCACCTCGGGTGGGGAGTCTCCACCTGAGCTGTCAAGTCCTCCGCAGGCTCGCGGGCCAGCGGGTGGAGGTGCCTCCAGGACCACACACACCCGAGGAAGCAGCAGGAGCACTGACAACACACAGCGGGGCTGCTACGAGCTCCTCTGGGTCTAGAATCTCAAGATCCTACAGGACTAGGCTGCGGCAGGATGCAACTTTACAAACCCCTACTCCTACGCCAGGATCCCGTCTGTCTGTCAGTTCAGACTCTCCCACGCTGCGGGTCCTGCTGCCCGGGGTTTACTTTCCCATCCTGAGTGTAAGGCTGTGCCAGGTCACAAGGAAGCTCAGCCCTGCGAGGAGCAATGATCTAACAAAAGCCGGCTGTGCTGGCCTCGCCCTCCGCCGGCGCGGCGACCCCCGCAGGGATGCTGGCTGTGCCCGCCTCGCAGCAAGGTCCCTGCCGGGCCCTCCTCTAGAGGAACATGATAAAGGCAAACTCTTCCTCTGGATTTAGGACACGCAAGGGTGAGTTCACTCATGTGAAAAGCTTCCCTCATGCTTATTCTCACGAATGAGGATCTAACCCCTGTTCTCCAAAACCTGCCTGGAATTTGTCTTTCAGCACCATGATCACGATCTCAAAAGATTTTTCTTTATTGAAAGGCATGTCATAGGTGATCTCTTCCCAGCCCCACTTCTCATTTTTCAGAGTGTTGCAAACAATGCAGTTGGCCCTTCTGAACCGTGGATTGAAATGAAAGGCCACGTCTGCTCGAGGTTTCACACTGCTGCCACACTGTAAGTCCACCTGGAACCTGAGGAGGGGAAGAAATACAGGCCGCGTGAGGACTCAGGAAGGCGGCCTCGCAGGCCCGGTAGCGCAGAAACCCAGGCCGAGTGACAGCTGACGGATCTTCTGTTCACTCACATGCTTTTGGTGGCAGTCCACCACAAGCACCTACATTGCCCAGTCTCCCCGCAGGTGGGTTTGCCCATGTGCCCCAAGCTCTGCTGATGGGGTAGAAGTGAAGTGTGCAAGGAAGACTCCTGGAAATGGACTCAAAAGTCAGTTGGCATCTGCCTTCTGTCCACCCCCCACCCCTTCCCCCCAAATAGCACATGGTCCCAGGCAGCTACCCAAACAACGTGAGGACTAGAGTCCTAGCTTCCAGGAACCATGAGAAAGAGGACCTCACCCTGGGATGGCAGGGTGAGAGCATGAAGAGGCCCACTCCTCCAACAGCTTGCTGGCGCACACCCTTCAGCCCTCTGGACTGTCCCCTTTAGATGTCACGTTCACATCTTATTAAACCACTGTTGTTCAGGCATCCACCACATAGAGCCGAGCCCAACTGTAGCTGATACAGCCTCATCCAGACTCTACCCAAAGCAAGCATTAGATAAAACCACCCAGAACAGCTCTTAAGAGATGGTGTGGGAATGTTACACTGTAACCAGACTGTGTCCCTGTCATCTGACCACAATTCCCTTCATTAACCGTATCTCTGATTCTTTATACTAAAATGAGACTTATAGCAACAAAAAATCCAAATAACCTGTATTTCAGTTTTTCATTCCAGTTTCCTCAGCACCTTGGCCAGGGCTGCTATAAAAGCAAAATCAGGCCTCCGAGTATCCAAATGGTCTCTCCCTCATGATTTTTTGTTGTCCCACAATCACAACGAGTTTATTCTTGTTCTTTTCTCATCTAACAGAATGACTTTACCTGTCTGAGTCACTAGGAACGTGCCCACGTAGTACAATCAAAGTTCCAGGCTCCAACTGCTCAGAAATGGTCCCAACATAGGGGATTATCTAGGAAAAAAAATAATTTTAACAAATGTCCATTTACAAAATCAAAAGACTACATTCTTAAAAGCTGCACATAAATATTACTCAGCCATAAAAAGGAACAAAACTGTGCCATTTGCAGAGACGTGGCTAGACCCAGAGACTGTCATACAGAGTGAAGTAAGTCAGAAAGAGAAAAACAAATGTTGTATAGTATCGCTTATATGTGGAATCTAGAAAAACGATACAGATGAACTCATTTGCAAAGCAGAAATAGAGGCACAGACGTAGAGGACATATGGATACCACGGGGAAAGGGGAGGTGGGATGAATTGGGATGAGGGAATTGACACATATACACTACTATGTATAAAATAGATAACTAATGAGAACCTACTGTATAGCACAGGGAATTCTACTCAGTGCTCTGTGGTGACCTAAATGGGAAGGAAATCCACAAAGGAGGGGATATATGTACATGTATAACTGATTCACTTTGCTGTACAGCAGAAACTAACACAACATTGTAAAGCAACTATACTCCAATAAAAATTTTTTAAAAAAAAGGCTGCACACAAGTCTGCTCAGACCCTAGCATTTTCCAGGTCCTTCCTCCCCACCATTCAAACAGCTACACCGGAACAACATGTCTAGGAGACTCGCAACACCTGCACACCACTCCGAGTTCTTTAGGAAAAGACACATATTATTCACAGTACTTTTTATGTGGCTGGGGGTTCTGTGAAATGCCACACCCCACCCCTCCGTCTTTCCTAAAGTTCCACTGATCCCAACAGCAGGATCCAGAAGAGGCCAGGCCCTAGGCCAGTGCTGACAGAATGATAAGCACTTACTGCCTGCAGAGGGTGCTCCAAATGCAGCCACTCTGCTGCAACTGGGATTGCGTGCCTCACCTTCCCTGCTGGGCTTCCAAGCTGCATCCCACAGGGCACTGCCAGGAACCAGAGAACTGCATGATCTGAAGGGCGCACTGTGGGTGCCTGTGGATCTCTCAAAACAAAGCACCTCCATACCCCGCCTGGTCCAGGGTGCAGGCCTGGGCCCCCGACTGGTGGTCCCACACAGGATTTGGGTCTGCCCCTCCCCCCTTAATCAGCTGGAAGCCAGCCTCTTTGTCTGGGGCCTGACATGATCAGATCTTGTCACTCCCCTCCCCCAGATGTTCCACCCTCCCCCAGGTGCTCCACCCTCCCCCAGGTGCTCTGCCATCCTCCCGGCCACTGGCTATGTGGATGCATCTCCTGCATGACAACCACCTCCCTCTTCCCCCTGGGAGCCTCTGACCACACCAAGCAGGCCAGACACCAGCATACCTTACACCAAGCTCACCCGGGTTACATCTATGCTAAAATTGATCCAGGGTAGCTCTGACTGTCAAGAAGAAAGAAAGAAAACAAGAGAGGTCGTATAAAAGTAGTTGTAAATCAGTGGTTCATTGGCTGAAAATCTCAGCTCAAGCACAAACTCCTCTGTGGAGCCTTGCTCACACTCCCTGGGCCAACTGAGTTTAGCCGCCCTCTGAGGGTCAATCACAGCACTCTGTACTCGGTTCACTTGCAAACAAATGCCTACACTGCGAGCTGCATGGGGTAGTACTGGGTCATCACCTTTACACCCCCAGGACAGAGGTCAAGAGATGATCAATAATCACTTGGTGAATGAATGAGCTCTCACCAGCCCGGAAACTGGGCTCTGGCAGGCCTCACATGTGCAAAGGAGCAGCAACTAAGCGGCTGCTGAATGGAGTGTTGCTGCCTTAAGCAACAAGACAAGAAATCAAATCCAGTTGTCATGTGGTGTCATGGCAACTGCTGAGGGCAGTATGGGGCAGATGAAAAGAGCTTATCAGACTAGAAAACAAAAAACAGATGTACAGAGCACGGCTACAGCTGCACCTCAGAGTGGATGGTTTTCGTGTATAGAGAATGTGGAAGCAATTACTCCTCTTGGCCACAGCCCAAGAATAAATAGCAGCATGTTCCATTTTGTAAATCTCTTAATAAAATGAGAAGTTTTTGTAACTTCAGATTTTTTTATATGTTCAACTTGTATTTATGCAGATTATTTAATAACACAAAAATGTCAGTGATATAATTATCGGTGAGAAAGTGGCCTACAAAACCCCATACAGTATGGTCTTAATCAAGTTAATAATAAACATTAAAAGGGAAAAAGAAAAAGAAATAAGCCAAAAGGGAGCTTCAAGATGGCAGAAGAGTAAGACGCAGAGATCACCTTCCTCCCCACAGATACATCAGAAATACATCAACACGTGGAACAACTCCTACTGAACGCTGGCAGAAGACCTCAGACCTCCCAAAAGGTAAGAAACTCCCCACGTACCTGGGCAGGGCAAAAGAAAAAAGAATAAACAGAGACAAAAGAATAGGGACGGGACCTGCACCAGTGGGAGGGAGCTGTGAAGGAGGAAAGATTTCCACACACGAGAAGCCCCTTCGCGGGCGGAGACTGCGGGAGGCTGAGAGGGAAGCTTCGGAGCCACGGCAGAGAGCGCAGCAACAGGGGTGCGGAGGGCAAAGCGGAGAGATTCCCGCACAGAGGATCGGTGCCGACCGGCACTCACCAGCCCGAGAGGCTTGTCTGCTCCCACGCCGGGGCGGGCAGGGCTGGGAGCTGAGGCTCGGGCTTTGGAGGTCAGATCCCAGGGAGAGGACTGGGATTGGCTGCGTGAACACTGCCCGAAGGGGGTGAGTGCGCCACAGCTAGCCGGGAGGGAGTCCGGGAAAAGGTCTGGAGATGCCGAAGAGGCAAGAGACTTTTTCTTCCCTCTTTGTCTCCTGGTGCGCCAGGAGAAGGGATTATGAGCGCTGCTTAAAGGAGCTCCAGAGACGGGCGCGAGCCGCGGCTAAAAGCGCGGACCCCAGAGACGGGCATGGGACACTAAGGCTGCTGCTGCTGCCACCAAGAAGCCTGTGTGCGAGCACAGGTCACTCTCCACACCTCCCCTCCCGGGAGCCTGTGCAGCCCGCCAATGCCAGGGTCCCGTGATCCAGGGACAACTTCCCCAGGAGAACGCACGGCGTGCCTCAGGCTGGTGCAACATCATGCTGGCCTCTGCCGCAGCAGGCTCGCCCCACATCTGTACCTCTCCCTCCTCCCGGCTTGAGTGAGCCAGAGCCCCCGAAGCAGCTGCTCCTTTAAACCCATCCTGTGTAAGTGAAGACCAGACACCCTCAGGTGACCTACACGCAGAGGCGGGTCCAAATCCAAAGCTGAACCCCAGGAGCTGTGCAAACAAAGAAGAGAAAGAGAAATCTCTCCCAGCAGCCTCAGGAGCAGCGGATTAAATCTCCACAATCAACTTGATGTGCCCTGCATCTGTGGAATACATGAATAGACAATGAATCATCCCAAATTGAGGAGGTGGACTTTGGGAGCAAAGATGTTATTATTTTTTCCCCTTTTTCTCTTTTTGTGAGTTTGTATGTGTATGCTTCTGTGTGTGATTTTGTCTGTATAGCTTTTGCTTTCACCATTTGTACTAGGGTTCTATCCATCCGTTTTTCTGTTGTTTTTTAAATTTTTTTTACTTTAAATTTTTTTCCTTAATAATTATTTTTTATTTTAATAACTTTATTTTATTTTATCCTCTTTATTTCTTTCTATTTTTTCTCCCTTTTATTCTGAGCCGTGTGGATGACAGGCTCTTAGTGCTCGAGCCAGGAGTCAGTGCTCTGCCTCTGAGGTGGGAGAGCCAAATTCAGGACACTGGTCCACAAGAGACCTCCCAGCTCCACGTAATATCAAACGGCAAAAATCTCCCAGAGATCTCCATCTCAATACCAAAACCCAGCTTCACTCAACGACCAGCAAGCTACAGTGCTGGCCACCCTATGCCAAACAACTGGCAAGACAGGAACACAGCCCCATCCATTAGCAGAGAGGCTGCCTAAAATCATAGTAAGGCCACAGACACCCCAAAACACACCACCAAACGTGGACCTGCCCACCAGGAAGACAAGATCCAGCCTCATCCACCAGAACACAGGCACTAGTCCCCTCCACCAGGAAGCCTACACAACCCACTGAACCTACCTTAGTCACTTGGGACAGACACCAAAAACAACGGGAACTACGAACCTGCAGCCTACAAAAAGGTGACCCCAAACACAGTAAGTTAAGCAAAATGAGAAGACAGAAAAACACACAGCAGATGAAGGAGCAAGGTAAAAACCCACCAGAACTAACAAATGAAGAGGAAATAGGCAGTCTACCTGAAAAAGAATTCAGAATAATGATAGTAAAGATGATCCAAAATCTTGGAAATAGAATGGACAAAATGCAAGAAGCAGTTAACAAGGACCTAGAAGAAATAAAGAGGAAACAGACAATGATGAACAACACAATAAATGAAATTAAAAATTCTCTAGAAGCGATCAATAGCAGAATAACTGAGGCAGAAGAACGGATAAGTAACCTGGAAGATAAAATACTGGAAATAACTACTGCAGAGCAGAATAAAGAAAAAAGAATGAAAAGAACTGAGGACTGTCTCAGAGACCTCTGGGACAACATTAAACACACCAACATTCGAATTATAGGGGTCCCAGAAGAAGAAGAGAAAAAGAAAGCGTCTGAGAAAATACTTGAAGAGATTATAGTTGAAAACTTCCCTAATATGGGAAAGGAAATAGTTCATCAAGTCCAGGAAGCACAGAGTCCCATACAGGATAAATCCAAAGAGAAATACGCCAAGACACATATTAATCAAACTGTCAAAAATTAAATACAAAGAAAACATATTAAAAGCAGCAAGGGAAAAACAACAAATAACACACAAGGGAATCCCCATAAGGTTAACAGCTGATCTTTCAGCAGAAACTCTGCAAGCCAGAAGGGACTGGCAGGGCATATTTAAAGTGATGCAGGACAAAAACCTACAACCAAGATTACTCTACCCAGCAAGGATCTCATTCAGATTCGACAGAGAAATTAAAACCTTTACAGTCAAGCAAAAGCTGAGAGAGTTCAGCACCACCAAACCAGCTTTACAACAAATGCTAAAGGAACTTCTCTAGGCAGGAAACACAAGAGAAGGAAAAGACCTACAATAACAAATCCGAAACAATTAAGAAAAAGGGAATAGAAACATACATGTCGATAATTACCTTAAATGTAAATGGATTAAATGCTCCCACCAAAAGACACAGACTCGCTGAATGGATACAAAAACAAGACCCGTATATATGCTGTCTACAAAGAGACCCACTTCAGACCTAGGGACACATACACACTGAAAGTGAGGGGATGGAAAAAGATATTCCATGCAAATGGAAATCAAAAGAAAGCTGGAGTAGCAATTCTCATATCAGACAAAATAGACCTTAAAATAAAGACTGTTACAAGACACAAAGAAGGACACTACATAATGATCAAGGGGTTGATCCAAGAAGAAGATATAACAATTGTAAATATTTATGCACCTGACATAGGAGCACCTCAATACATAAAGCAAATACTAAGAGCCATAAAAGGGGAAATCGACAGTAACACATTCATAGTAGGGGACTTTAACACCCCAGTTTCACCAATGGACAGATCATCCAAAATGAAAATAAGGAAACACAAGCTTTAAATTATACATTAAACAAGATGGACTTAATTGATATTTATAGGACATTCCATCCAAAAACAACAGAATACACATTCTTCTCAAGTGCTGATGCAACATTCTCCAGGATAGATCATATCTTGGGTCACAAATCAAGCCTTGGTAAATTTAAGAAAACTGAAATCGTATCAAGTATCTTTTCCGTCCACAACGCTATGAGACTAGATATCAATTACAAGAAAAGATCTGTAAAAAATACAAACACATGGAGGCTAAACAATACACTACTTAATCACCAAGTGATCACTGAAGAAATCAAAGAGGAAATCAAAAAATACCTAGAAACAAATGACAATGGAGACACAACGACCCAAAACCTATGGGATGCAGCAAAAGCAGTTCTAAGAGGGACGTTTATAGCAATACAATCCTACCTGAAGAAACAGGAAACATCTCAAATAAACAACCTAAACTTGCACCTAAAGCAATTAGAGAAAGAAAAAGAAAAAAAACCCAAAGTTAGTAGAAGAAAAGGAATAATAAAGATCAGATCAGAAATAAATGAAAAAGAAATGAAGGAAATAATAGCAAAGATCAATAACACTAAAAGCTGGTTCTTTGAGAAGATAAACAAAATTGATAAACCATTAGCCAGACTCATCAAGAAAAAAAGGGAGAAGGCTCAAATCAGTAGAATTAGAAATGAAAAAGGAGAAGTAACAACTGACACTGCAGAAATGAAAAGGATCACAAGAGATTACTACAAGCAACTCTATGCCAATAAAATGGACAGTAGGATACAACCAGGAAGAAATGGACAAATTCTTAGAAATGCACAACATGCCGAGCCTGAACCAGGAAGAAATAGAAAATATGAACAGACCAATCACAAGCACTGAAATTGAAAGTGTGATTAAAAATGTTCCAACAGGGCTTCCCTGGTGGCGCAGTGGTTGAGAGTCTGCCCGCCGATGCAGGCGACACGGGTTCGTGCCCCGGTCCGGGAGGATCCCGCATGCCGCGGAGCGGCTGGGTCCGTGAGCCACATGGCCGCTGAGCCTTCGACAAAATTGATAAACCATTAGCCAGACTCATCAAGAAAATAAGGGAGAAGACTCAAATCAATAGAATCAGAAATGAAAAAGGAGAAGTAACAACTGACACTGCAGAAATACAAAAAATCATGAGGGATTACTACAAGCAACTCTATGCCAATAAAATGGACAATCTGGAAGAAATGGACAAATTCTTAGAAATGCACAAACTGCCAAGACTGAATCAGGAAGAAATAGAAAATATGAACAGACCAATCACAAACAATCACTGATGAATATAGATGCAAAAATCCTCAACAAAATACTAGCAAACAGGGCTTCCCTGGTGGCGCAGTCGTTGGGAGTCCGCCTGCCGAGGCAGGGGACATGGGTTCATGCCCCCGTCTAGGAGGACCCCACATGCCACAGAGCAGCTGGGCCCGTGAGCCATGGCCGCTGAGCCTGCGCATCCGGAGCCTGTGCTCCGCAACGGGAGAGGAAGCCACAACAGTGAGAGGCCCGTGTACCGCAAAAAAAAAAAAAAAAAAAAAAAAATACTAGCAAACAGAATCCAACAGCACATTAAAAGGATCACACACCATGATCAAGTGGGGTTTATTCCAGGAATGCAAGGATTCTTCAATATATGCAAATCAATCAATGTGATACACCATATTAACAAATTGAAGGAGAAAAACCATATGATCATCTCCATCGATGCAGAGAAAGCTTTCAACAAAATTCAACTCCCATTTATGATAAAAACCCTGCAGAAAGTAGGCATAGAGGGAACTTTCCTCAACATAATAAAGGCCATATATGACAAACCCACAGCCAACATCGTCCTCAATGGTGAAAAACTGAAACCATTTCCACTAAGATCAGGAACAAGACAAGGCTGCCCACTCTCACCACTCTTATTCAACATAGTTTTGGAAGTTTTAGCCACAGCAATCAGAGAAGAAAAGGAAATAAAAGGAATCCAAATCGGAAAAGAAGAAGTAAAGCTGTCACTGTTTGCAGATGACATGATACTATACATAGAGAATCCTAAAGATGCTACCAGAAAACTACTAGAGCTAATCAATGAATTTGGTAAAGTAGCAGGATACAAAATTAATGCACAGAAATCTCTGGCATTCCTATATACTAATGATGAAAAATCTGAAAGTGAAATCAAGAAAACACTCCCATTTACCATTGCAACAAAAAGAATAAAATATCTAGGAATAAACCTACCTAAGGAGACAAAAGACCTGTATGCAGAAAATTATAAGACACTGATGAAAGAAATTAAAGATGATACAAACAGATGGAGAGATATACCATGTTCTTGGATTGGAAGAATCAACATTGTGAAAATGACTCTACTACCCAAAGCAATCTATAGATTCAATGCAATCCCTATCAAACTACCACTGGCATTTTTCACAGAACTAGAACAAAAAATTTCACAATTTGTGTGGAAACATAAAAGACCCCGAATAGCCAAAGCAATCTGGAGAACAAAAAATGGAGCTGGAGGAATCAGGCTCCCTGACTTCAGACTATACTACAAAGCTACAATAATCAAGACGGTATGGTACTGGCACAAAAACAGAAATATAGATCAATGGAACAGTACAGAAAGCCCAGAGATAAACCCACACACATATGGTCACCTTATCTTTGATAAAGGAGGCAAGAATATACAGTGGAGAAAAGACAGCCTCTTCAATAAGTGGTGCTGGGAAAACTGGACAGGTACATGTAAAAGTTTGAAGTCAGAACACTCCCTAGCACAATACACAAAAATAAACTCAAAATGGATTAAAGACCTAAATGTAAGGCCAGACACTGTAAACCTCGTAGAGGAAAACATAGGCAGAACACTCTATGACATAAATCACAGCAAGATCCTTTTTGACTCACCTCCTAGAGAAATGGAAATAAAAACAAAAATAAACAAATGGGACCTAATGAAACTTCAAACCTTTTGTACAGCAAAGGAAACCATAAACAAGAGCAAAAGACAACCCTCAGAATGGGAGAAAATATTTGCAAATGAAGCAACTGACAAAG
>NW_006779738.1:1238243-1251922 GCF_000442215.2 Lipotes vexillifer
GGGAGAGGCCACAGCAGTGAGAGGCCCGCGTACTGCCAAAAAAAAAAAAACGGGAGGACTGTCAATGTCTTTAACATGGAAAAATAAGGAAGATCCCCCCAAATGATACTAAAATGGATATCATACCCTCTGATCCAGTGATTCCACTTCTACAGATTTATCCTGTAAAATACTAGCACATGTGCAGAAAAATGCATCTACAAGGATGTACAGCACAGCACTGGATACAATCATAAAAGGAAATAGCTCTTTAACAGGGGACTGGTTAAATAAGTTACAGTACATCCATACAGTGGACAAATTATGCAGCCATTAAAAATAAGTGAGTAGGGCTTCCCTGGTGGTACAGTGGTTGAGAGTCCGCCTGCCGATGCAGGGGACACGGGCTCATGCCCCGGTCCGGGAGGATCCCACGTGCCGCGGAGCGGCTGGGCCCGTTAGCCATGGCCGCTGAGCCTGCGCGTCCGGAGCCTGTGCTGCGCAATGGGAGAGGCCACAGCAGTGAGAGGCCCGTGTACCGCAAAAAAAAAAAAAAAAGAAAAAAAAGAAAAAGAAGTGAGTAAACTCTAAATATGCTGGTATCTGCAAAATGTGTTAAATGAAAAAAAGCAAGGTATAGCAGTTCATACAGTATGATACATGCATGTAAAGACAGGGTATACAAAAGGTGACACACACAACACATGCACACACAACACACATATTCTCAGGAAGGATATACAAAAATCTGGGAGGAAATGATTGCCTTTAGGGAGGGCAACTGAGCACCAGGTAGAAGGAAAATTCATGTTTTAATGAAACCCTTAAATACTGCTTGAATTTTTAAAAATGATTTACACATATTTTCTTTATACTTTTAAAATAATAATAATAAAGGAAAAGCCACTGAGTTTGATGACATCGATGAATTTAAAATTTTAAAGACAGATTATCTTCAAAGTGTTAGGGGCTTGACAGTGTGGAAGGATACTGAGAGAAATGGAAAACCACAAAACGGAAGCCGGTTTGGGAAGGACGATGGGAGTTTCATTTTGAACTCACAGTCTTCAAGGGCTGGCAGGGCATCTAAGAGGGCTGGAGATTCACCCTGGGTGAGAGGGCAGAACTGTACGCAGACTGTATGCAGACTGTACACAAACTGTATTCATATTCTGGTCAGTGAAGACATCAGAGAAATAAAGATGGACACTGAAGACAAGATTGATAAAGAAATTAAGAGAGTAAAAAATCAGAGGGCAGGGAGGGATAAATTAGGCGCTTGGGATTAATAGATACACACTATTGTATATAAAATAGATAATCAACAAGGACCTACTGTAGAGCACAGGGAACTCTACTCAATATTCCGTAATAACCTATGTGGGAAAAGAATCTGAAAAAGAATATATATATATATATATATATATATATGTATAACTGACTCACTGTGCTGTATACCTGAAACTAAAAGAACATTGTAAATCAACCATATTCCAATATAAAATTTGAATTAAAAAAAAGCATTAGGATTCAGAAAAAAAAAAAACAGAGGGCAGAGCCATGGTGAGGAAATTAAGGCAGCAGAAATCGACTCTCTCAAGATGGAGGTCAGGGACTTTCCCTGGTGGTCCAGTGGTAAAGAATCTGGCTCCTGAGGCAGGGCACACAGGTTCGATCCCTGGTAGGGGAGCTAAGATCCCACGTGCCGTGGGGCAACTAAGCCCGAGTGGCACAAACTACAAGTACAAGGCCCACACACTCTGGAGCCTGCGCCCCACAACTAGAGAGAGAAAACCCGCACAACTCTGGTCACAACTAGAGAGAAGCCCGCTCACCACAACGAAAGATCCCGCATGCTGCAACTAAGACCCGACACAGCCAAAACTAAAAATAAATAAATAAATAAATAAATAAATAAGATATTAAAAAAACAAAAAAGGGAAGTCAGCAAAAGAAGAACAAGGGAACAAAGACGGGGAAGGACCTTCAGAGGTTAAAAAGAAAAGATTTTATTGTTTTGTCTTGTAAGGTTAAATTGCAAGGTAGAAACAGAGGTATTTAGAATACTAAGGAAAAAAGGATCAGTGTGGAAGTAAGGTTCTGAAGGAAATTGGAACCAATGAGTTTTACAGGGCAAGGTGGGATTAATGTTAATAAGTGGTTTATTAACTAGGAGTGACAACCAATCGGTTTAATTTCTAAATAACTTCTCAACTAACACTTAATCACGTTTTAACTCTATAAACAGCAATAATAAAATATTTAAGCAGATACTGAGTTGCCAAACAAGAGATTTCACTGAGGGCATTTCTGGTATGAAGATACCGTCTTCCAAATTATTCACTCAATTTGAGCGGAAAGAAAACTGAGCCGGCCTCCTCTGGTGGCGCAGTGGTTAAGAATCCACCTGCCAGTGCAGGGGGACACAGGTTCGAGCCTCGGTCCAGGAAGATCCCACATGCCGCGGAGCAACTAAGCCTGTGTGCCACAGCTACTGAGCCTGCGCTCTAGAGCCCACGAGCCACAACTACTGAGCCTGCGCATCACAACTACTGAAGCCCATGCACCTAGAGCCCATGCTCCACAACAAGAGAAGCCACCACAATGAGAAGCCCGTGCTCTGCAACGAAGAGTAGCCCCCGCTCGCCACAACCGGGGAAAGCCCACATGCAGCAACAAAGACCCAACGCAGCCAAAAATAAAATTAAATTAAATAATTTTTTAAAAAAAAGGAAAAGAAAAGTGAGCCGGACTTTTTTAAGTCTTGGAATTCTATCAACTGAACTAGTCAATGAAATATACTAAGTAGGAAAAAATTACACAGGCCAGTTATACAATTTATCTTTTCCAAGAGTTAATGTGGACAGAGGGCTTCCCTGGTGGCGCAGTGGTTGGGAGTCCGCCTGCCGATGCAGGGGACACGGGTTCGTGCCCCGTTCTGGGAAGATCCCACATGCCGCGGAGCGGCTGGGCCCGTGAGCCATGGCCGCTGAACCTGAGCGTCCGGAGCCTGTGCTCCGCAATGGGAGAGGCCACAAGAGTGAGAGGCCCGCGTACCGCAAAAAAAGAAAAATATGGACAGAATTTGTCTACCACAATTTTTAAAATATATTTTTAAGTCATTTTATTGAATTAATTTTAATAACACTGTTTTACCTGGTTGGCAGCTGCCCCAAACCAAACTAAAACAAAGCCACTGTGAATGCTATTCAACATCCTCAAAGTAATCCAGCTGTTTTTGTATTTGGAATATATTGTTACAATAGTTACACTTTTTTTTTTAATAGTTACACTTTTGACATCACATAATAGAGCATACTATATTATTCAAAAAGACTTTATGCATTTCATTTAAAAAATCATTTTGCAAGAGGCTTCAGCTTTATCATTGCCATTCTGTACTTCATGCTCTCAAAATAAAAAAGTGCCCTAAAGCTAAGTTTTTTACTGATATTAATGAATAGTATTCAGGGTTATATGAAATAAAATTTAACATTTTACGGTATAAGAGGCAATAAATGTGGACCAAAACTTTGGAAACATTAAGAAATAAAAACAGAAAGATGCTTAATAAAGAGTATAGCAGAAACTCAATAAACACTTCCCTGTTGTTGAACTGATCACTAACAAAGTAACCAGAATGCAACAAAATATTTACTTTGGAAAGTTATCATGACCCATCCTCAGAACAGCACAAGGCCACCAGGAGCCCTGAATGCAGCAGCTGCTGGAAAGCAGCACTACTTCTGCAGGCCCCTGTCCTCAGGAAATGAAATGTCAGCTGATTTTTGTTTCAACTCTGTAGTCGAGGGTGCTAACCCCAGAAATTACAGGAATCATCATTACACTCTAATACCAAGACATGCAGGAATTTTAAGCTATAAAATTATTTTCTAAATAACATTCAAATAAGACATCTCTGTGATGAAGGGCAGAGCCGAAGGGCATTAACCCGACCATCCAAGCCTCCCGGCTTGCACCAACATTACTTCAGTCCCCCTTGGCAGGCAGTGTTTTTGTTTTTGTTTTTAAATCTTCGCAGAAAGTCAGTCTACAACTTTGAGATGTTTTTAACTCTTAAGATGCGCAAAATTATTTTAAATGTCTAGCTGACTTCAAATTCAGCAAGTCTTCCTTTTTAAACATACTACGATTGAAGGCTATTTCTTCTAAGCCTCATTCCTGCACAATGACAGTAAACCTTAGGGGGGAAAAAAAGAGCTACAGCTACAAAGTAAATAACAAAAAATTGAATCCACTTACACTAATAAGACTGGTTTAAAGCCTTACTTGAAGCCTTACCAAGAATCTCCTATAAAGGGTTTACAAGAAAAAAACAAAAAACGGCAGCAACTTTATCTCAGACCTAAATTCAGCATTCAGCTTCAGACACATGGAAACTAGACATTTCTAAAGATTCTCACGCCACATGAAACTGAAAAAGTTCATTACTTCCCAGGACTTACACTGAAATTTCCAGCAATTACATTCAGGGGTTCCTGGACCAGCCTGAGGCTGGGACATGACCATTTGTTTTTCTCATTCTCCATCTCACCACTGGCTTTTGACATTCCTCTGCTCAACTACCAAGCAGGATTTGAAAGGCAGAGGGAAAAGCTGAGAAATTTAACTTCTCGTGAACAGGTCTAATTAAAAAAGAAAATTAAAATGTGTAGACAAAGAAATCCATTTTCCCCTGAAAATTATGTCTTACGATAGTCTGAGCCTTCCCTCCACCGTCCTCCCACGTTCTCCGTTCATAACACGTCTCATCGTCTTATACAGTTGACCCTTGAACAACACAGGTTTGAACTGTGCAGGTTTGAATCCACTTATACTCAGATTTTTTTCAATAAACACACACCACCTGATGGGCGGTTGGCTGAATCCTCAGATGCAGAACCTCGGGTACCGAAGAGGGCTGACTAGGGAACTTAAACATCTGTGGAGCTCCAAGGGCTGGATCTGGTTTTCAGTCAGGGCCCACTGCAGTCCCACCACATAGCAGGTGCTTTATGTTTACTGAATTTTACTTCTGCCCCTACCCCCCAGCAGTGGATAATTACTATCCAGTTGGACTTGCTCTCAACCCCGGCACAGGCAAAAAGTGACTTTATAGAAATCACTTACCGGGTTATAGATGACATTCTGTAGACTGTTTAAGGACAACATCATTCTTTTCCACCTTATTGTTGACTGGGGTCTCTCTTTTGGGTATGGTCTAAGATTTTAAACAAGTTTCATTTAAAGAATTCCCAGACTGAAACTGAGGCACTTGACCTGTGTAAAATCAAAATAGAGGGAAAGAAAAATAAGCACCATTTTTCTTCATAACTATTTTTAAGTACATAAATTATTTTACTGATATTTACCAAATAACAGGATGTTATAACAAAGATCTGACTCCAGTTCTTATCTAATGTACTTTACTAAATAATTTTGGATTATGAGTACAGGAAATATTGATTTTAAAACTACATCAGTAGAAAACTTCTAATTTGGAAAATTTATTAAAAGTACTTATTACTGGGAGTTCCCTGGTGGCCTAGTGGTTTCACTGCTGTGGTCCGTGTCCAATCCCTGGTCGGGGTACAGGGATCCCGCAAGCCAGGCGGCACAGCCAAAAAAAACAAAAACAAAAACTTGCTATTAAAATACTATATCAAATAATAGCAAATACTCCTGTACAGCTATCTGAGATATTCATTTAACTTTTCTCATCTGTATAATGAGAATAACAGTATTCACCTCACAGGTTTGTTCTGCGGATTAAATGAATTAATAAAGCAATGGAATAGTACGTGCTTTATAAGTTTTATCTATTGTTATTAGTAGAAGGGATTGCTCTTCCTCCTCCAAATTAAACAAGTCAAAAGGAAAAAAAAATCCAATGCCTCAAATATTAATTTCCATGTGGCTAAATAAAAGATAAAAGCTTTAAAGGTAAAAGTACCCATCAGTACTACACATAACAGCTCCAGGGAAGACTTGAAGACTAAGCAGAACCAAAAGAGAAATGAAACTCAAGCTTCCTACATTTTACTTCCTCCGATTCTGTCATTATACCAAAGGGCAATACGCACTGGTCACATGTATTACTTTTTCTCTGTTACGAAAAAACTGCATCTCCAACCCTGGATGTAACATAAACTGAGTGGTTAAGTTACAGCAAGAGGTGTTAGCTGAGCAGATGCAGGTTGTGAAAGAATTCACAGAAGTATTAACAAGGGAAGAAAAGAAAGTTTTTATTCACTTTCCAAGGGAGGAGAGGGGCCAGACACATAGAGTGGCATCGGCCCTGAAAGGTGGCGGTCTGAGTCTTTTAACGGGTTTCAAAGGGCAAAGTGCTGGAAAGAGCGGGTGGGTTCATATCTATTTTGGCCCACAGTTGTATTCTGGCTTGCTGTGTTTCTATAGGATGTGGTTTTTCTGAGAATCTGTAACTTTCTGTCTTCAGTAATTTTTCAGTCCTTGAGTGTCTCAAAGAGACATGATAGTGGCCTTTGACAGGCATTACTCTATTTTGAACAATGTCAGATGGGCTCACAAGAGGGATTTTGCAGGTGTAATTAACATCAGCTGATGTCAAGATCGGGCGATTGTCCTGGATTAACTGGTGGGCCCAATGTAATTACATGAGCCCTTAATAAACAAAGAAGCCAGAGAGATGCGGTAGCAGAAGGAATCAGAGATTTGAAGCCTGAGAAGGATTCAACACATTCTTGGTGGCATTTCGATGGAGTGCGGGTGGGCACACACGGAAACTGCAAGAAGGAAACAAACCTGGAAAACAAACTAAAGTATCCCGGAAGTTGATTCTTCCCCAGAGAATAGAGCCCAAACTGGATAACACCTGAACTTCAGCTTGTGACACCCTAATCAGAGTACTCAGCCTGGTCCCCCTAATTTTTTGATCTAAGATCTATTAAGAAAATAAGTGGGTGTAATCAAAACATCAAGTTTTATGCGCTAAATGTATACAATTTCTATTTGTCACATATACCCCAATAAAGCTGGGAAAACAAAAAACCTGTATCCCTCTTGGTTTATAAATGTAACCCCATCTATTAACTTACACATTAGTCAAAACCTCAAAACTGTTTTGCTCCATCAAACTCGCGAAGCATCAACAAGAGCAAAAACAAAGGATACAGAGATGCCACAGCCACATTCATAATTTACATCGTTAGTAGAGAGTGACCCAATTTAAGCCACGGGCCCGCGTGAAACCAATCATTCCCAGAAACATCCACAGGCACGGGTCCTGGTGTTATTAACTCTTCGTTCGCTTCCCAAGAAGCCATCACGATGCTGTTGCAATTCAGAGGACAAACGTTTCCTAACGTTTCACATTGCAGTAAATGACTCTGCATCTCAAAAGAGGATGTTCAGAGACCGGGAGGGCCACGGAGGTCTGTCATTAAATTTAAAGAACCCGTCATTTAAAACACCAAGAAGGAAACGTCCCCGGATTCCACTGCGCGAAGGCGGCGCTCGCTCCCGGGCGGGGAGGTCGCAAGTGCGAAGACAGCACCGGACGAGGCGGTGGTCGACAGCGGGGCTTCCTCCGGGGACAGCGCCGGTTTGCCCGAGGGCCGCGACTCCCGACCATCCCTTGTCCCCGGGGCGCAGCGCGCGGGGCACTGCCAGCCGCCCAGCCAGACCCTCCGCGGTGAAGACCCGCGCGACGGGCTACCGGAGCCGGTCCCGTCCGTCTGACTCTGACACGGGGCCAGAAACACCGCATCCCCTCCTCAGCCGACTAGCCCACCGCCGCGACCGCCCTCCGACTCACCCCGGGACCGGCGTCGCGGACGCTCGGCGTAGGAGGCTCCTCTCAGGCCGCGGCGCGTTATCCGGATTCCCGGCCGGGCGTGCGCGGGCGAGAACGGGAAGCGAGAGGAGTCAGTCCGCCGCCATTTCCTGGTTCGCGCCCCACTGGCGTCGCCGTCGGCCTTGCGTCTGCGTGCGGGGCGCGCTGGCGGCTCCGCTGGGCTAGTGGCTGGTCCGCTGCTGGCCGCTCCCCCGGCGGGGCGCCCTGCACGGCCTCGGGGACTCGGACCGCCAGTGGCTTGCTGCGAGACGAGCGGAGAGGGAGGGGGCAGAGTGTGTGCTTCCAAAATTCCCGGGTGGATCTGGCCGCCTCTGCCCCGCCGCCGGGGTTGGGGGGCCGGGAAATGGGGAAGAGAGAAGGAGAGACCTTCTGCTCCCTCGGCCCGCGTGTCCGCGGCCTCCAGGGCCGGTGTGGACTTCGCACAGGCCCCGCCTCGACCCGGTGATGGCCGAGAGGGGCCCACGCGGCCCGAGGGGCCGTCTGTGACCTTCCCTGGTCGCCCGGCTCAGCGGGGTCAGTGCCAGATATTTCTCAAGGTCTCCTCCCTTGTCTGCCATGGGTTAGAGTCCAAACAGTACATACAGTGCAATAAAAGAGAAGCTGACTTGGAGGCATCCCGGTGCCTTGTTTGCCACACCTTTGGGTGTAAATAAAATGCGGGGGGAAATGGGTTCAGTATAGCTGGACTGAGTCCAGCCCGGAGCCCCCATCCAGTGAGTCTAACTGCGGCTTATCTGCCAATTTTGTGTGTTGTTGTTTTCTAAGTTATATACTACCCCGGGGGAAATGTCAGCAGTATTGAGCACAATTCTGAGCACGGTAGATGTTCAGAAATAACCAACTTTTTAGGCAAGTGCCCATTGGCTGTAAAAAACGTCAGCGAGAAATACAAATAAAGTTATGTAAGCTACCTTGAACAGCTGGTACAGTTTGTTTTCTGTTAGGGATCACAAAGTTCTTATCTTCCTACTTGTCTCTACTTGATTTTTATGCACGTTTCCTTTGAGAGACATGTTTTGGTGTCCCTGCTCTGGGCTTTCTCCTCTGTAGCTTTGCGTTTTATTATTTTTTATTTAAATTGAGAAATTCATTACACACCCAATACCATCGAACTCACATTCTGATTCCCTATTACTTTGCCCTCCTATTCATTTTCCAAGTTTGCTTCACTCTTTAGGATCCAACTTCAATAGCTGTATTTAACCTTTAACATACACTGCCTGGGATTTGTACTTATCTTTCTGTGTGTTGTGTTTTATCTATCCAACTCGAATTTAAATTGAGAAGAGGAAACGGTCTTAAATATTCCCCAATACTTAGTGTAGTGCTTTGCATGAAGTACACATTCTGTAAATATTAGGTTGAAATGATAGGTTATTGATAAAGTGAGGAGCAATTGAATGTCTTCACAACTTTGCCTGGGTTGATTACCTCCCCCCTACAAAGTAAGCTGAAATAAATACACATCAATGCTCCACTTCTTTGGTAAGTAGAATTTAGGTATAAATGGGACTGTGCAAAAGGGCCAGAAATCCTGTATTGGTGCAGTAATTATGGATTAAAAGATCCACAAATCCAGAGAATTTATCTTAGAAAAACCCCTTCGTTGGTCCGGTTTTGTTCAATGAGCTCCGTATGTTTTTTATATCTTTTAGAATCAACAAGTATGTACTCGATGTCCGCCATGACAAGGCACAGTGACAAGTATACAAAGGGCTTTGTAATAGTTGCCGTACCGGGCCCTCTAGACGCAAAAAAAAAAAAAAATATATATATATATATATAGGATGATGTATAATTGGGAGCACTTGTTTTTGTTTTTGCGGTACGTGGGCCTCTAATTGTTGTGGCCTCTCCCGTTGCGGAGCACAGGCTCCAGACGCGGAGGCTCAGCGGCCATGGCTCACAGGCCCTGTCGCTCCGTGGCATGTGGGATCTTCCCAGACCGGGGCACAAACCCGTGTCCCCTGCATCGGCAGGCGGACTCTCAACCGCTGCGCCACCAGGGAAGTCCTAACTGGGAGCACTTGGGTGGCTACATTAGTTGCATGCCTAGGAAAGCTTCTCCAAAAAGGTAAAGTTTAAGTTGCTAGTGAATGAAAGAAAGGAGGCAGCTAACCAAAAGGAAAAGACAGTTTATGGCGTGGGAGAAATATCTGCAAACAATGGGCTTAATTTCCAAAATATATAAACAGCTCAATATCAAAAAAACAAAAAACCCAACAACCCAATCAAAAAATGGGCAGAAGACCGAAATAGACATTTCTCTAAAGAAGACATACAGATGGCCAACAGGCACATGAAAAGATGCTCAACATCGGTAATTATTAGAGAAATGCAAATCAAAACTACAATGAGGTACCACCCCACACCAGTCAAAAAGTCCGCAAGTAACAAATGCTGGAGAGGGTGTGGAGAAAAGGGAACCCTCCTTCACTGTTGATGGCAATGTGAATTGGTGCAGCCACTATGGAAAACAGTAGGGAGGTCTCTTAAAAACTAAAAATAGAGTTACCATATGATCGAGCAATCCCACTCCTGGGCATGTATCCAGAAAAGACAAAAACTCTGATTTGAAAAGAGACATGCACCCCAATGTTCATAGCAGCACTATTTACAATAGCCAAGACATGGAGACAACCTAACTGTCCACTGATAGATGAATGGATAAAGAAGATGTGGTACATATATGCAGTGGATTACTCAGCCATAAAAAAGAATGAAATAATGCCATTTGCAGCAATATGGATGGACCTAGAGATTAATACTAAGTGAAGTAAGTCAGAGAAAGACAAATATATCACTTCTATGTGGAATCTAACAAAAATAATACAAATGAACTTATTTACAAAACAGAAACAGACTCACAGACATAGAAAACAAATTTATGGTTACCAAAGGGGAAAAGGGGGGAGGGATAAATTAGGAGTTTGGGATTAACAGATACACAGTACTATATATAAAATAGATAAACAACAAGGTCCTACTATATAGCACACGGAACTATATTCAACATCTTATAATAACCTATAATGGAAAAGAATCTGAAAAAGGATATGTATATGAATCACTTTGCTGTACACTTGAAACTAACACAACATTGTTAACCAATCATATTTCAATTAAAAAAAGAAAAGAAAGGAGGCAGCTACATGAAGATCTTGGGGGAGAGCATTGTCAGCTGAAGGAACAGCTAATGCAAAGTCTCTAAGGCTCTTGAGAATACATTTAGTGTGTTCAGGCACAGAGAGGCCACCAGCACGGCTAAGCATAATAAAAGAGGGGGAAATTATATGAAATGAAGTCATGGAATTTGATGAGGTCACCTGGGCGAGTAGATAGACGGAGAAGTTGACCTAGGACAGAGCCCTAGGGAGATTAAAAAAAAAAAAAACAATAAAAGAGGCTGGGAAGAGGCGACCATGGAGACCTGCTGAAAATGTGTCTTAGCAACCAAAGAAAGGAAGTGTTTCAAGAGAGTAGAACAACCAGTTGCAGTGTTAAGAGGTCAAGGAACACAGAAGTGACCAATAGATTTAGCAACATGGAGGTCATTGGGGACTGACTCTGAAGTGGGTTGAGACGTGAGGTAAAGTAGTGGGACTAATGGCTATAAGTATCTCAAGAAGTGTCGCTGTGAAGAGGAACAAAGAAGTGCAGAGGCTAGGGAAGCAGTGGGGTAAAGGGAATATTTTGATTGTCTTGTTTTGCTTTTGTTTGTTTTTTAAAAGAGACGATACTACAGTGGTGACTTTTAGACTTTTATCAAGTAAACCACAATAAGAAATAAATACATTTAGGGAACCTAAATGTATTTAGTCCAGTGGTTTAGTCCTAAATTTAGTCCAGTGGTTAGGACTCTGTGCTTTCACTGCAAGGGCCCAGATTTGATCCCTGGTCAGGGAACTAATATCCCACAAGCCATGCAGTACAGCCAAAAAAATAAAAATAAAAATAAATACATTTACATTGTGACTTGTTACCTATGTACTTAAAATTATGGAAACAAAAATTTCACAAAACGATACTCTTGTTATGCATGAAGCATTCTTTCATTTTAAAAAATATTGCTTATAACTCACTAAAATGTTTGCAAGACTTGATGTTACAAATTATTTGTAAATAATTGCCTTAGACTTCCAGAGATGAAGGGATCATTTCTGGTTGGATCAATTTCTTTTCCATCTATCTTTTTTTTTTTTTTTTTGCGGTACACGGGCCTCTCACTGTTGTGACCTCTCCCGTTGTGGAGCACAGGCTCCGGCCGCACAGGCTCAGCAGCCATGGCTCACGGGCCCAGTCGCTCCGCAGCATGTGGGATCTTCCCAGACCGGGGCACAAACCCGTGTCCCCTGCATCGGCAGGCGGACTCTCAACCAATGCGCCACCAGGGAAGCCCCTCCATCTATCTTTATTGTCCTCTTTCCTTACCCAAGAAACCACATTCACAAAGTACAAATTTAGAAATAGTGTGATATAAAAATATTAAATATACACACACTACTATATATAAAATAGACATACAACAAGAAGCTACTGTATAGTACAGGGAACTATATTCAATATTCTGTAATAACCTACAATGGAAAAGAATATGAAAAAGAATATATATATATAACAACAAATCACTTTGATGTAAATCTGAAACTAACACAACACTGTAAATCAACTATACTTCAATTAAAAAAATTAAAATGTGAAGTAATATATATTGCCCCAATCTTCAAAAAACTAGTAAAAAAAAAAAAATCACATGATTTTAGACTTATGAATTGAAACTGTATATACACTTGTTACTTGGCAGGATTAGTTGACTAAACAAATACCTGCCATATTTTGTCAACAATGTGAACTACGTTGTTTCAAGCTAGGAAACACCTCTGGTAGTGATTTTGCTTATTATTGTGTTGCTGTGTTATTTTTGTTATTATAATAATAGTAATTTTTTAAAATGTTGGTCTTCCATTCATTAAATGGTGGTGCCATTGATGGGAAAATATGCTCCCAAATCAATAAGTTTGAAATACAAGTTAGATGTGATAAAACATTGTAAAGAACTTTAAATAATTACTTTGATTTTTTTCACTATGAACTTAGGAGCCAGAACTTTAGACCTTTTAGCAATAATAATGATAAATAAAAGCGATATTAAAGTAAAAATTTGCCACAAAAGTTATAGACTTATGAACTCTGAGAACACATACTCTGTTCCATTTATTCCCATGGAAAAATTAGTCTTGAACTATGCAGGTTTTAAATTATGCAGTCTTTAGTAGTGCATTCTTTACAAAATCACAGCACTCATATTTCTCATGCGTATGTCTGCTGCCCAGGGAAGTCTTCATGGTTGGCGTCATCTTCCTCCTCTATCTTCCCCATTCTCAGTGGACTCATTTCCTCTTTGAATTGTCATGCTTTGAACTAATGTCTCCCACACACCAATATTAGTACCACCTATAAGGACTCAAACTCTTTTCTCACCCTCCAGACACCCTGTGTTCAGACTGATCAGGCTTATTACCTCTTACGTTCTACAGGATCATGTCCCAAATCTAGTCCTTTCAGGTGTGAGAAACAAGCTTCTAGAACTATGGCTCTGTCATAAAATAAAAGAATCTTGGAGATGGGAGAAATCTTCAGAGTAGTGTGGATTAATTTATCCCAGTGGCTCAAAGAATGAGATGCTGTCCCATTTTTAAAATACTTTTTCTTGAATGGCTTGGCACACTATGGTATGTTAACTAGAAAATGTTGTATTGTTATTTGACATGAAAATATATCTGAAATTATCCAAAAGTCAAAACAAAATAGAATCCTTTAGAAGTTTATATATATATATATATATATATATATATATATATATATA
>NW_006779738.1:1251951-1258394 GCF_000442215.2 Lipotes vexillifer
GGCAACATGTAGGCTCTAGAGACACGGTAAGTAAAAAATATAGCTTTCCTAGAGCTTAAATCCAGTGGAAGTTAGACATTCAGTAATCACATATATGGATTTTTAAAAGTACAAAAGAGAGCTGTTAGTAACTGTTAATGTTCATCGTGATCTTTGCTCCTGCAAAGTTGCTGCAACTCATAAAACCATTAAAAGCCCTCCCTCAGCCTCGCTCTCGCAATATTTAACCAACCCGTCTTGCACATGGCTAATCTCCTTCCAGCTTGTATTTACACAGCTCATTATAAAATAAACTGACAAGCGAAACCTCAAGGGAAGAATTTCTGTGACAGGTTGAAGCAAGTAAGAAATCCAGGTGGTTTTTCCGAATAGAAAAATGTTATTAAGTCCACATACTTAATTTTTTAATTTGGAAATTTCAAAACATACACATAAGAGATAGTGTGATGAATTCCCATCCACTCACGGTCCAGCTCCAAAATGGACATATCTTATCAACATGTCCTATCTTGGTTCATCTACTCCTCACCTACTGTCTCCCCACGCCGGCCCACTTTGAAGCAAATCTCAGACTTCATTTAATCTATAAAACTTCAAAACTGGTTGTTACTTTAAGGTTAATAAGACCCAGGTTCAGTTTTTTGGGCCAGAAGACTTCATAGGTGGTATGTATTTCCAATCGCAAGTCAGCAGGAGAAACTGAAGCTCTGGTTGTTTTTCTATTAGCCATAATCGCTCCTTGGATAAACCTCACTGGCGACGACACTGCAACTACACAATACTGGTTGTTTTTCTTTGTATGATATCAAGACTGGT
This sequence comes from Lipotes vexillifer, assembly GCF_000442215.2. NCBI lineage: Eukaryota > Metazoa > Chordata > Mammalia > Artiodactyla > Lipotidae > Lipotes > Lipotes vexillifer. The sequence goes on from NW_006779738.1 coordinate 1,252,768, forward strand.
CAGTGGTTTCAGCTGTTCTCAGCCTGATCCATTGATCTATTACAAAGTTCCCATCAGTTTTTGATCAAATGGTTTCAGCAGCTGGCTATTCTTTTTTTTTTTTTTTGCGGTACGCGGGCCTCTCACTGTTGTGGCCTCTCCCGTTGCGGAGCACAGGCTCCGGACGCGCAGGCTCAGCGGCCATGGCTCACGGGCCCAGCCGCTCCACGGCATGTGGGATCTTCCCAGACCGGGGCACGAACCCGTGTCCCCTGCATCGGCAGGCGGACTCAACCACTGCGCCACCAGGGAAGCCCAGCAGCTGGCTATTGATGTTCACTGCCTGGAGCCATTATTTCATTAAAAATTGAAAAGTGGTGATACATCAATTCCAACATTCCTCCTGCATTTATGAGTTAGAGTTCTTCTATAAGGAAATATTGTTTCCTGTTTGGTGACCCCAAGGTGAAGTTTATGCCAGAAAGGCAGGCCAAAAGCTTGATTCCTTCCCTTTACTTAGGTGTTTTCTTCATAATAATCTACTTTCCTAGCCTCCACAAAAGGTAACCAATGAGTTGTTTTTTTAAAATGTAATTATGAATTCATGAATATTAATATATTTGATGTGTTTCTTTTTTTTCCTGATACTTAAGTTATCCCATCTATAACCAAACGGGACTCCTTTGAGCTGGCGTCTGTCTTCTTTTGACACAACATAGTAATCTTAGTTAGTTTCCTTGCTTCCTGGTATGACAAAATATCTCGAGATATCATTTTCATTTCCTGCCAAACTTGGACTCAGCAGTTTCCCCAAGGAAAGTTTTAGTGGGAAATGGTATAGAGAGACTACAATTTTGGAAAGGAGTGTTCATGGCAACTGGGTTGGTTTCTAGACTTCCTCAGTGGATAGAGCTAGGAAAAAAGTTTTTTGATTTTTGTTTTTTGTTTTTAATATCTGAGTTTATACTGATTTCACTCAATTTAGGATTACAATGTTTTCATTTAGCTTTTTTATTTTATATTTATACCTCATTTTTCTTATGAAAATCTTAGTTTCTAACAAAATTACTTATTTGCTTTATCCTGTCATATATAATAGTTTCAGGATAAAAAGATAAATATTATCTTAACAATATGATTACATAACCAAACTAAGGTTTATTTGCCATCTTTTTCTCTCCTGAGGCTATATCTCATAAGATATATATAGTCAAATTTTTGTGTTTTAAAGTAATTTGATAATACTACCCAAAGTGATCTATAGATTCACTGCAATCATTATCAAAATCCCAACAGCATTTTTGCAGAAATAGAAAAAAAATCCAAAAATTTATATGAAATCTCAAGGGAACCTGAAAAAACAAAAGATCCTTGAACATAAAAGAACATAAAAGTTGGAGGCCTCACGCTTCCCGATTTCAAAACATATTACAAAGTTAGTAAGCAAAACAGGGTAGTACTGGCATAAAGACAGACACACAGACCAACATAACAAAATAGAGAACCTTGAAATGAACCTTCGTGCATACGGTCAAATGATCTTCAACAAGGGTTCCAAGACCATTCAACGGGGGAAAAACAGTCTCTTCAACAAATGATACTGGGAAAATTGGATGTCCACATGCAAAAGAATGAATTTCGATCCTTACCATACCATATACAAAAATTAACTCAAAATGGATTGAAGAACTAAACAAAAACCTAAAACTATAAAATTCCTGGAAGAAAATAGGCAGAAAACCTCATGACATTGGATTTTGGCAATGATTTCTTAAATATGACACCAAAAGCATCGGTAATAAATTTAAAAATAGACAAATAGGACTACATCAAACCTAAAAATTCTGTGCATAAAGGATACAACCAACAGAGTGAAAAGGCAACCTGTGGAACGTGAGAAAATACTTGTAAATTATATACCTGATAAGGGGTTAATATCCAGAATATATAAAGAACTCCTACAACTCAATGGCAAAAAGACAAATAACCCAATTCAAAAATGTGCATAGGACTTTAATAGACATTTCTCCAAAGATGATATACAAATGACGAACAAGCATAAGAAAAAGTGCTCAACATCACTAGTAATTAGAGAAATGCAAACCAAAACCACGAGATACACCTCACACTCATTAGGATGGCTGTTATCAAAAAATAATAAGTGTTGGCAAGGATGTGGAAAATCAGAATTCTTTTGCACTGTTGAGAATACAAAGTTGTGCACCCGCTATGAAAACCAGTATGAAGTTTCCTCAAAAACTTAAAAATAGAGCTTCCCTGGTGGCGCAGTGGTTGAGAGTCCGCCTGCTGATGCAGGGGACACGGGTTCGTGCCCTGGTCTGGGAAGATCCCACGTGCCGCGGAGCGGCTAGGCCCGTGGGCCATGGCCGCTGAGCCTGAGCATCCAGAGCCTGTGCTCCGCAGTGGGAGAGGCCACAACAGTGAGAGGCCCGCGTACCGCAAAAAAATAAATAAATAAAAAAAAAATAAAAAATAAAAAATAGAATTACCCTATGATCCAGCAATCTCACTTCTGGGTATATGTCCAGAAGAACTAAAAGCAGGACCTCAAAGAGATATTTTCATACCCATGTTCATAGTAGCATTATCCACAATAGCCAAGAGGTGGAAGCAACCCAAATGCCCATTGACAGATGAATGGTAAACCAAATGTCATATATTCAGCCTTAAAAAAGGGAGGAAATTCTGTCACATGCTACAACATGGATGAATCTTGAGGATATTATGCTAAGTGAAATAACCCAGTCACAAAAAGAGAAATACTGTGTGATTCTACTTATATGAGGCATCTAAAGTAATCAAATTCATAGAAACAGACAGTAGAATGGTAGTTGCCATTGGCTGGGGCAAAGAGGAAATGGGAAGTTGTTTAATGGGTAGAGAGTTTCAGTTTTGAAAGTTCTGGAGATTTGGTGCACAACAGTATGAATGTACTTAATACTACTGAACCTTACACTTAAAAATGGTTAAGATGGTAAATTTTATGTTATGTGTTAAACACAATTTTTTTAAAAAAGTAATTTGAAATAATGTACCTCTGTGAGGAAGCCACCATCTCAATACACCATTAGACTCATTGGTTTCATCTTGCTTTCAGCTCCTGGGCCCTGCTTTTCATTTATTTCATTTAGGTTTAATTTTGGTTTATGATTTTGTGAAATATAGTACATGGTTTCAAAGCCAAATTTACAGACAAGATACATTCAAGGAAATCTAACTTCCACCCCTGTCCTCTCCATGCTGTTCCCTCCCTCTTTCTACAGGTAACATAGCTCGATGGTTACCTCTATCTCTATTCATATTCACACCTTAGACAAGAGGTGGCACTCCATGAATAGTTTTGCATTTGGCTTTTACTTCACATATAGCTTGAAGATCTCTCTGCACTAGTATACTACAGAGACATTCCTCATTTCTTTTTATAGCTTCATATTACTCCATGGTGTCAACATACCACAGTTTACTTAACCTGTGGACATTTGGATTGTTTATCTATCCTAAGTAATGCTTCAGCACATAACTTTGTGTACATGTCCTTGTATATTTGCCACACTGCCTCTGTGGGATTCCTAGAAGTGGCATTTTTATGTCAAAGGTTAAATGCTGTGTAATTTTGCTAGATATGAGTCCAAGCACTTTTTGAGAATTCATTCAAATTCTGTCCCTACTCTACTATAGAAGAAGATCCAGGCTACTCTGATGGGAAAGGGGTGTTGGAGGTGAAGCCTGAGAAGCTGTACTGAGAAACCTCTCACCTGAGATGAGAGAGGAACAAAAAAACCAAAGGAGTAAACAGGACCAGGAAACACATGGAAAGTCAAAGTCAAGAAGCCAGGAAGGAAATCTAGGGGAATTCAAATAGGGACCAGGAGGAGATATGGAAGCTTCAATCCAGGAACAGAAGTGTGGGAATAATAAATGCACAAAGGTTGGGAGCAAATTGGGAAGCAGTCAAGGTAATTACCCAGAACAGCAGCTGCTTTTCTACATTCTTTTCTTGGCTGGCTGGAGCATAATGCAAAGTCACAGAGTCATTGCATATGTTCATTAAATGCACAAGGGCAATTAGCTGAAGGAAGACATGGTAGCTGAAACCCAGTTTGTACTTTACTCACCAAACCGATAAAGTGCTCCATCTTCAGGTGCAAAGGAATAGTGGTAGGGTGTAGACCACCTTTTTCTAACTTGTACAAAGGTGTCACATGGTCCAGCCACGGCCTTGCTCAAGTTAGCTGGGCTTACGGGCCATGCAGAATGGGCAACAATCACTCAAAATCTCCTCCCACCTTAGTAGTTATATTCATTTTTCTTCTATAATTTAGCTATAATATTGCACTTTCCAAGTGCAAGGAACTTTAGGAAAGTGAGGGTAAATTTTACAGTCTTTTGCATTTGAGCCATAAGTAGAGTTGTTTATTTTCTTTTTTTTTTTTTTTTTTTTTGCGTTATGCGGGCCTCTCACTGTTGTGGCCTCTCCCATTTGCGGAGCACAGGCTCCGGACGCGCAGGCTCAGTGGCCATGGCTCACGGGCCCAGCCGCTCCGCGGCATGTGGGATCTTCCCGAAACGGGGCACGAACCCGCGTCTCCTGCATCGGCAGGCGGACTCTCAAGCACTGCGCCACCAGGGAAGCCCAGAGTTGTTTATTTTAATAAAATGGTTTGTTTTAATAAAAATGGTTTCCAGGTTAAACAGCCAACTGGTTAAACCTTAGGGTTGTGTAAGGTGAGGCATGTTAGTACTTTTGTTTATTTGGAGATGGGAGAAACAGGAAAAACAGCAAACCATGAGATACCTGGAGATGATATAGATCTTTATGCGTAAGATCTTGAGCTTTGGCGTTGAGAGAGACAAGGAACTTAATCCTAGCTCGACGATACACTAGTTCAGGTAAGTGGTCTTTAAACACTTTAGCTCACATAACCTCTAATGGAATTTTGAAAAACTATGTAACCTTCCCTTTAACATTGTTCTGGAAGTCCTTGCTTACGCAATGAGGAAAGAAAGGGAAATAAAAGGTATACAGCGGGGCTTCCCTGGTGGCGCAGTGGTTGAGAGTCCGCCTGCCGATGCAGCAGACACGGGTTCGCGCCCAGGTCTGGGAAGATCCCACATGCCGCGGAGCGGCTGGGCCCGTGAGCCACGGCCGCTGAGCCTGCACGTCCAGAGCCTGTGCTCCGCAACGAGAGAGGCCACAACAGTGAGAGGCCCACGTACCACAAAAAAAAAAAAAAAAAAAAAACGGTATACAGGTTTGGAAGGAAGACATAAAACTGTCTTTGTTCACAGATGACATGATCGTCTATGTGGAAAATTTGAAAGAACTGGCCAAAAAATTTCCTGGAACTAATAAGTGATTATTTCAAGGCTGCAGATACAAGATTAATGTACAAAAGTTATTGCTTTCTAATATACTAACAATGAACACGTGGAATTTGAAATTAAAACCACAACATCATTTATATTAGCACTCCCGAAAATGAAATACTTACGTATAAATCTAACAAAATATATATGAGGAAAACTACAAAGCTCTGGTGAATGAAATCAAAGAACTAAATAAATGGAGAGATATTCCATGTTTATGGAAAGGAAGACAATATTATCAAGATGTCAGTTTTTCCCTA
>NW_006779738.1:1258415-1272481 GCF_000442215.2 Lipotes vexillifer
CCCAATCAAATTCCAGCAAGCTATTTTATGGATATTGACAAACTGATTCTAAAGTTTATATGGAGAGATAAAAGACCCAGAATAGCCAACACAATATTGAAGGAGAGAACAAAATGGAAGGACTGACACTACCCCAATTCAAGACTTCAAGCTACAGTTATCAAGGATACCATGGTATTGGTGAAAGAATAGACAAATAGATCAACGGAACAGAATAGAGAGCCCAGAAATAGAGCCATATAAATATAGTCAACTGGTCTTTGACAAAGGAGCAAAGGGAATAAAGTGGAGTAAAGATAGTGTTTTCAGCAAATGGTGCTGGAACAACTGAACATCCACGTGTAAAAAAATGAATCTAAATACAAACCTTATGCCCTTCAAAAAAAATAGCTCAAAAGGGATCTTAGACCTAAATGTTAAATGCAAAACTTTTATAAAACTCCTAGAAGATAATATTGGAGAAAACCTAGATGACCTTGGGTATGGTGATGCCTTTTTAGATACAACACCAAAGACACAATTCATGAAATAAATAATTGATAAACTGGATTTCAATAAAATTAAAGACTTCTTCTTGCAAAAGACAATGTCAAGAGAATGAGAGGATAAGCCCTAGACTGGGAGAAAATGTTGGCAAAGGATACCTCTGATAAAAGACTGTTATCCAAAATATTAATATATAAAGAACTCTTAAAGCTTAACAACAACAAAAAACTACCCAATTTAAAAATGGATCAAAGACCTCAATAGACACCAAAATATACAAGGAACTATTAAAACTCAACAATAAGAAAATGAACGTGATTTTGAAACAGGCAAAGGACTTGAGCAGACACCTCACAGAAGAGGACATGCAGATGGCAAATAAGCGTACGAAAAGATGCATTACATCATGTGTCATCAGGACAATGCAAATTAAAACAACAATGAAATAACACTACATACCTATTAGAACGGCCAAAATCTGGAACACTAACACCACCAAATGCTGGTGAGGGTGTGGAGCAACAGGAATGCTCATATATTGCTGGTGGGAATGCAAAATGGTAGAGCCTCTTTGGAAGACAGCTGGGCAGTTTCTTACAAAACTAAACATACTCTTACCATATGATCCAGCAATTGCACTTCCTGGTATTTGCTCAAAGAGGCTAAAAACTTATGTCTACACAAAAAGCTGCACATAAATGTTTATACAGCAGTATAATATAACTGTACTTATAACTGCCAAAGCTTGGAAGCAAACAAGATGTCCCTCAGTAGGTGAGTGGTTAAATAAACTGTGTGACAACCAGATAATCAGTGCTAAAAAGAAATGAGCTACCAGCAAATTCCCTGGCAATCCAGTGGTTAGGACTCTGCGCTTTCACTGTGGGAGGCGAGGGTTCGATCCCTCGCTGGGGACTAAGATCCTGCAAGCCGCGTGGCATGGCCAAAAAACCCCTCAAAAAATAGAAATGAGCTATCAAGCCATGTTCCCGCTGACCTCTCCCTCACCCTCCTCCTTTAGACCTAAAGATGCCTACATCTGTTAGCTCCTCACTGGTTTCCTTTAACTCTTGTAATTAGTTCCTTTATTAAATTCCCCTGATGGAACTTACCATTTGTTTCTCCAAAAAGACACTGACTGAAACAACTAGAAATTCTAAATTCTACCTATCAAAGATAACCTTTAGCTTCCTAACACGACAGTTGCCTGTCTTCTTGTCTGTCTTCATTCCTGGACTTGTTGGCCCTTTGAGGCTGGGGACTGCCAAGAGCTGTCATTACATTCCCAGAAGTGAGCTGAGGGCCTGACCACAGTAAACGCTCAGTAAATGTTTGTTGACTGCACTAATGTGATTTCTTCTATTAGTGTCTTTTTAATTTTTTTGGCCACGCCACACACGGGGTCTTAGTTCCCCCACCAGGGATCGAAACTGCACCCCCTGCAGTGGAAGCTTGGACTCTTAACCACTGGACTGCCAGGGAATTCCTCTATTAGTGTCTTTTTAACATTAAAACTAGAAACAGAAATCATCTAAAAGAGGTAAAATCTGTCCGAATCGGTCACTCCAGAAAAATAACCCTTTTTTTGATCTGGCTTGTTTCAGAGACATACATTTAGAGGAAGAACCAATTTTTGCCATTTATTTCTCTTCGTTTACCTGGTCTGGTTGGTTCTCCCATGTTGTTATTTACTGAGTCCACAGCAAACATATGATGATTTTCTGTAACTCGGCCCAATCCAACAGCTACTGCCCTGATCACTTTGGCCTCTTCGGTGTTTTGGCCTGTGCTGTCCCGGGAGAGGGCGGCAGGGCAAAGAGGTTAGATGGATGGTGGTATTTGGAGCAGGGTCCCTAGCTCCACAGACTGCCTGAGGAGCGGGATCTTCAGCTCCCCAGAGGACAGCAGGGGTCCAGAGCGCTCTCCTCGTCGTAGCTGTCACCAAGATGGAAGGCGCATTGTTTCAGCGGTCACCAAGGAGACGGAAGGCGCATTGTTTAGTTGGACTCACAGCAGTCTTCACCGGCTTCAAGACCAGCCTCTTCCTCACTTAGCCCTCCGCCTTCACCCCACTCCCCTCAGCCACAGACGCCTGGCTCTGAGCTGGGAGCTGCTGTTTCTGCCTTACTCTCCCCTGTAGGAGCAGCTTTGGTTATTTTATTAACATTTTTATTGGAGTATAGCTGCTTTACAATGGTGTGTTAGTCTCTGCTTTATAACAAAGTGAATCAGCCATACATATACATATACCCCCATATCTCTTCCCTCTTGCGTCTCTCTCCCTTGCTTTGGTTATTTTTTATGTTTTTTTGTGGGCTTTTTTCCCAATTGGGATACAATTCACATAACATCAAATTCACCCCGTTAAGCATTTTAAGGTGTACAATTCAGGTGCTTTTTAGTATATTCACAACGTTGCGCAAGATTCACTACCATCTAATTCTGGAACATTTTTGCTTTGATCTTTGAAGCCCAGAAAATGAACGAAAGGGGTTGAACCTCATTAAAATAAAAGCTCCCCATGTCTGAGAAGCATTCATGGTTTGGTATGTAAACCCCCTCATTTTGTATTTATATTTATAAGCATTTTTCCTCCTCAAGGACCATGATATTGTAAAAAAAAAAAAAAAAAAAATTTTTGCTTTTTTTAGAGTCTCTATTAATTCATTAGTTCCATTTCAGTTTTTCAGCGTATTTCCAATTGCTTCTGGATCAGAGGGTGCTGACGATACAGCATGAACAGCGAACAAGACCCCTGTCCTCTGGGGTTTGCAGTCGGGCAGGGGTGAGAGCAGTAATCAAGTTATTACTGTTGGGATGAGTGCTACGGGGTGAATAATAGGAAGGCAACCAAGTCTGGAAGTCAGGTGCCCTTTCCCTGAGAAAGTGGTGTTGACAGTGAGACCTGGGGGCTGAGGTGGCTAAGCTAGGGAAGGCTGGTGTGTCCAGGTCTGAGTGTGGCCAGGGTGTGGACGGGGCAGATGAGGCAGCTCACAGTGAAGTCTTGGGTGGGAAGGGGACCTCGTGGTTCAGTGTGGCTGAAGCATCAGGAGCTGTGGGTGCGTGGAGCACGATGACATGCCACACAGGCAAGTCACAGGGCCTTGGAGGCCATGCTGCCAATTTGGGACTTAATGTTCAATGGGAACCCATCAAAGGCGTTAATGTGGGGATGGCAGGATCCACCCACCGTATGGAGGCCACTTGGGAGACCGTCATCAGGTGAGAAAGGGTGGCTGCTTGGGTGAGGACGGTCATGAGGATGGAGGGGAGGGAAGAGATTTAAAAGAGATATTTGGGAGGTGGAAGAGAGAGGGATTTGATGACGACTTAGAAACAAGGTGGATGGTACGACAGGGAACTCCGGTGAGGAACAAGTTTGGATGGAAGAATCATGGGTTCCCTTTAGGACCAGTTGGGTTTGAGGTGCCTGGGAAACATCCGCGTGTGTGGAGATGTCAAGCTGGTAGTTGTGGGTGTCTGGCAGCTCAGAGGACAAGCCTGGACCAGAGAGAAAGTTACGAGAGGTGGAAAGTAACCATGAAACCGCCCTTCACATATAGATATCACATCATCTGAAGCACTTCGTCAGACTGCTTATTTACTTGTCTTTCTTTCTACGTCAGTGATTCTCACTTTGTTCTGCCCGTTCCTGGATGGGTGTGGCATTTTCTCCAGGAACGTCTCTCATCGTGTACAATGACTCTCGTCTAAGGTTCCTGGATGGTAGGAAGGTGTTGTTTATCTTTGCGTCCCCGGGACGCATTTTAGAAAGTCACTAGATTTCTGACTGATGACTGACCAAGAGAACACATAAATCAACGACTGTGTTAGAATCTGCATAAAAGCACCAATTAGAGATATGGTTGACGTCAATTTAATTTTGTAGCACCCATTATTACAGTTTAAAATAATTTCTATTTATAAAGAAAACATAAAATCGTGCAGGACATCAAAATGAAGGCAGCTTAGAAAGTACAGCACGAAGATATAGAAAGGATCACAAAAATTCATTTAAAAGCATAGCTGAAGAGGTGTCCCCCATGGAGCTTCCAAGGCTATGCCTCAAAGGAAAATGGTCACTGGTGGCCACATCAAACGGAAGAGCATGGCTCAGCTCAGGAAGCCATGAGAAGCTACCCTCTACGTTCCCAAAAGGGTTGATAAACTCAATCATTTCGCTTCAAGTTGCACCGTTGACTGCTTTGATCTCTTCGATTCAGCTGTGGAGTGATTTCCAGGAGGCATCCTCAGCCAAACATGGCCACGGGGAGAGAGAGAACAGCCTCTGCTCCTCTGCTGTGGGTCTTCCTCTGGGTGATCTGGACCCCCAGGTGTGGCCCCCCACTCGCCCGGCACTTGGATCAGCGTCATGGCCGTGACCCTCTAAACATAAGTGAAGTAAGACATACCCTCTCATCCATTTATACCCAAGTGCACACGGTTCAGTAGGTGGAGTCAGAATTCCCAGGTAGGAAATCATAGAACAAAGAGGGAAACTGTTTCTCAGTCAGTTCCTTGGGTGCACGCAGTTCCCTATGCTTCAGTTACAAGGGCAGAAAACAGTTTCAACGTTCTTAGGGCCAAAGTGTCATTAAATATGAAAGACAATCCAACAAATTGCTTCTGCATGTCTAAGTGAAAAAAGGAAGCCGATGTTAGCCCATAGCTGGGAGAAAGAAGGCCGCAGGCATATAGAAGAAATCTGATTCAAGGAGTGAGGAAATGGCCCTAAAACAAGCAACACACAGAGCAGAAACATGGACCTGGAGGAGAGGAAAATTCTAGAAGAGAGAGGGCAGATGTGGAAAAATGTTATAAGGAGGATAGTCATGGCTCAAAACTAAATGAAACATATTCATTCATCTGAAAAACGGAAAGAAAATTTGCTAGACCATAGTTATTAGGACTGTATTCAAAATGTGTTTTTCTATCATATATCATAGAGGAAGAGGAAAGTCTAGTGCTTCTGGTTGAAGTCTGCTGTAACTGAGGGAGATTGATCCCTTTGTCTTTTTGCATAGAAGCCACTGTTCTCATGATGTTAAAGACAGAGCATCATTAAATTGAAAGCCGAAGAGACTAACTATCCACAGACAGCTAACCTTAAATCCCCACAGAAGAAAAGTCCTTCTGAGTGTTTAGGAAGAATCCCCAGAGTGAGAAACTGTTATTAGAGTTGCCTGTTACACATTTCATCTGAATGACGGGTGATGTCATGATGGGGACCTTCAGGGGAATGGAACCCTCATCTCAATCATGCAGGCCCCATTCCACTTCTAATATTTGTCAATTTGTAAAATAACTGCACTCTTCCTATCTTTTAGTGGGGCTACTTCTAAAGGTTCTAACATAAAACCAATAATCAATGGAAGGTTGGTTCTAGGCTGGTCTTAAACAAGCCTGAAAGGATGTGAATAGATTTCAACCTCCAGCAGAGGGCAGTACTACATTAAAACTACTATTCAGAAAAAAAACAGAGGTGCACGGAGTCCTGACAACTGGACCACCAGGGAATTCCTCTATATTATTGACTACTTATTATTTAGTGTCACAAAAATGGAAGACTTGTTCATACAAGTTATCTGAAATATTGATGGGCAATCCTGGCATACAACTGAAGCCCTAACAATTTAAAATCTTATAATTTTAAATAACCCTGTGCTTTATTTATTTATTTATTTTTGCGGTACGTGGGCCTCTCACTGTTGTGGCCTCTCCCGTTGAGGAGCACAGACTCCGGACGCGCAGGCTCAGCGGCCACGGCTCACGGGCCAAGCCAGTCGGCGGCACGTGGGATCTTCCCGGACCGAGGCACGAACCCGCGTCCCCTGCATCGTCAGGCGGATTCTCAACCACTGCGCCACCAGGGAAGCCCTGTGCTTTATTTTTGTCTACGTCCACTTGAGTCTTCCTCTGTGTGTATATATCCTGGGTGTGTGTGGTGTCTAAAACAGCTTTGCTTTCCATTCCCTTGCAAGTAGAAATTTTCTATTGCAACCAAATAAAATGCTTATTACATAGAGCCTCATCACATAACATCATAACATTGCAGATGGGAGTTTTGTTTGAGTGTATCTCGGAACTTAGCTAAAGAGATTTCATCCTTCTAATAGCAAAAGGACCTCATCAGAAGCAGTTTAGTTCACAATGTGGTCAATTTAACATGGATCCCTACAGACAGTATAATAAGCAAAGCTCTTAAGTATTTTTTTAATATAAATTTATTTATTTATTTGTTTTCGGCCGCATTGGGTCTTCGTTGCTGTGCGCGGGCTTTCTAGTTGCGGCGAGCGGGGGCTACTCTTTGTTGCAGTGTGCAGGCTTCTCATTGCAGTGGCTTCTCTTGTGGAGCACAGGCTCCAGACGTGCGGGCTTCAGTAGTTGTGGCATGTGAGCTCAGTAGTTGTGGTTCGCAGGCTCTAGAGTGCAGGCTCAGTAGTTATGGCACACGGACTTAGTTGCTCTGCAGTATGTGGGATCTTCCCGGACCCGGGCTCAAACCCGTGTCCCTTGCATTGGCAGGCGGATGCTTAACCACTGCGCCACCAGGGAAGCCCAAAGCTCTTAAGTATTAATGAACTTAAATAATTTCCTTTCTTTCCACTTTTGCCTTTGTAAAGTATTGGGCTGGCCAAAAGGTTCGTTCGGTTTTTTCCATAAGATGGCTCTAGTAGCACTTAGCTGTCTTTAACTTCATTCGAAACAATTTTGTTAGATTGTATGTGACAGCTGTCATATCAGTGTGCATTTAAAAAAGAATTATCAAAATTGGTGACTTTTTGTGTAGCCATTTTAATATTGAAGATGGAAGGAAAAAAGCAACATTTTCAGCATATTATGCTTTACTATTTCAAGAAAAGTAAAAATGCATGGAAACACACAAAAAGATTTGTGCAGTGTAGGGAGAAGGTGCTGTGACTGATCGAGCGTGTCAAAAGTGGTTTGAGAAGTTTCATGCTGGAGATTTCTCGCTGGACGATGCTCCACAGTCAGGTAGACCAATTGAAGTTGATAGCGATCAAATCGAGACAGTAATAGAGAACAATCAACATTATACCACGCGGGGAGATAGTCGACATACTCAAAATATCCAAATCAAGCGCTGAAAATCATTTGCACCAGCATGGTTATGTTAATCGCTCTGATGTTTGGGTTCCACATAAGTGAAAAAAACCTTCTTGACTGTATTTCCGCGTGAGATTCTCTCCTTAAAGTAATGAGAACGTTCCATGTTTAAAACAAATTGTGACGGGCAATCAAAAGTGGATACTGTACAACAATGTGGAATGGAAGAGATCGTGGGGCAAGCAAAATGGACCACCACCAACCACACCAAAGGCCGGTATTCATCAAATAAAAGCAGCACTCGACGAAAAGCGTCCAGAATTAGTCAACAGAAAATGCATATTCTTCCATCAGGATAACACAAGACTGCATGTTTCTTTGATGACCAGAAAAAAACTGTTACAGCTTGGCTGGGAAGTTCTGATTCATCCACTGTATTCACCAGACATTGCACCTTCAGATTTCCATTTATTTAGGTCTTTTTTAATTTTAATTCATATAGTTATTTATTTATTTTTGGCTGCATTGGGTCTTCATTGCTGCATGTGGGCTTTCTTTAGTTGCGGTGAGCAGGGGCTACTCTTTGTTGTGGTGCATGGGCTTCTCATCGCGGTGGCTTCTCTTGCTGTGGAGCATGGGCCCTAGGGCATGTGGGCTTCAGAAGTTGCAGCATGTGGGCTCAGTAGTTGTGGCTCGCGGGCTCTGGAGTGCAGGCTCAGTAGTTGTGGCACACGGGGTTAGTTGCTCCGCAGCATGTGGGATCTTCCCAGACAAAGGATCGAACCGGTTTCCCCTGCAATGGCAGGCGGATTCTTAACCACTGCGCCACCAGGGAAGCCCCATTTATTTAGGTCTTTCCAAAATTCTCTTAATGGAAAAAACTTCAATCCCCTGGAAGACTGTAAAAGGCACCTGGAACAGTTCTTTGCTCAAAAAGATAAAAAGTTTTGGGAAGATGGAATTATGAAGTTGCCTAAAAAATGGCAGAAGGTAGTAAAACAAAAGGGTGAATATGTTGTTCAATAAAGTTTTTGGTGAAAATGAAAAATGTGTCCTTTATTTTTACTTAAAAACTAAAGGCACTTTTTGGCCAACACAATATCAGCATATTTATGCTTTTATAGTATTTATTTGCTAAAAATTAACTTTAAACAAAGTTATTTTGGGTTATTTCACAATTGAATTATAGTTCTACTTTAGTTGAGATTTACTTTTGATATTTCTGTATGTAACACAAATAAAAGTCATCCTCCATTTGGTCAAGGTCTAGAATCCAAATGAACTTTAATTAAAAACAATGTTTGGTTAAATCTCTCTCTGCTAATATCATACTCTTAATAATTAAAACTTTTCATAAGGTAAATGCCAACAGATACAGATGTCAATATGAGCAAATAATGGTAGAGTGAAATTAAAACAACACATTTTTATCAAATCCCATATTAAAAAAAAATCCCTTCTACCCTGGCACGTCCCCTATGCAATTATAATAGAAATTTAAGCTTTCATAGCCAGTGATGGAAATCATTAGCCATCAGGGCTTTCAAACTAATGCCGCCAAATGGAGAGATGAGTGGGTGATGCTCTGTGGTCTCATAGTTTTCCTGTAATTCCTGAATATAAAGGACAGGACTTCCCTGGTGGCGCAGTGGTTGAGAATCTGCCTGCCAATGCAGGGGACATGGGTTCAATCCTTGGTCCGGGAAGATCCCACATGCCGCGGAGCAACTAAGCCCATGCGCCACAACTACTGAGCCTGCACTCTAGAGCCCGTGAGCCACAACTACTGAACCCACACGCTGCAACTACTGAAGCCCACATGCCCTAGGGCCCGTGCTCCGCAGCAAGAGGAGCCACCGCAATGAGAAGCCCACACACGGTGATGAAGACCCAATGCAGCCAAAAAAAAAAAAAAGATAAGGAGCGTGCTTAGCTCTGCCCATAGCTAATCCACCTGAATTCTGTGTCTTAACGTTTTTGATCCAACTCAAAGATAAGTTCAGCTGACACTTATGAACAAGAGCCATGTTCAAGAAATCTCTGAGGATAAATTCTGCCTAAAGTCAGTTTTGAGATTGAAATCTGAAGTTTGGATTTTGGAAACATGTCCGACAGAAGCAGTGCCAGTAGGGACCAGTGTCCCCAAGTCAGCCCACAAAAAGCTGTTAATTCAGGAATTTGTGAAGCATAGAACTGTCCATTCTACAGAGCCTGATCACCAACAGTGTTTCCATGAGAAAATTTTCATCATTTTCTGGATTTCAAGTTGGGGATGTTAGGAACTGGTTCTTTTTTTTTTTTTTTTTGCGGTACGCGGGCCTCTCACCGTTGTGGCCTCTCCCGTTGCGGAGCACAGGCTCCGGACGTGCAGGCTCAGCAGCCATGGCTCACGGGCCCAGCTGCTCCGCAGCACGTGGGATCTTCCCGGACCAGGGCACGAACCCACATCCCCTGCATCGGCAGGCGGACTCTCAACCACTGCACCACCAGGGAAGCCCTTGAGTACATCTTTTGATAAACCTGACATTTATCTGCTAAATCTGACAAGACGAGCTAGGTGTGACTAGCACTGACTGAATCAGAAGTGATGAGTAAGTCTCTACAGTAATTTTGCAAGTTTAGCGTTTACATCTGACGGTGAGGCTGACTATATACCAGCAACCTCATAAAAACTGCTGTAACTGCTAGTGGGAAAAAATGTCAGTGGTTTAGGAAACAACTTTCTTTTGAGTTAATCCTAATCTCCCTTGTACTCCAATCAATGTCATTCATCATTTTTGCTTATTTTAGTCAGGGATTTAAACAGAATCCTCCCAAATTGGACAAAGTGCCTTAATTTTCTAAACCTATAGCCAAAACCAAATAGCACTTCTATGAAATCGTCAAGTAAACCAAGGCTTCTCTCTCCCTCCCCCCCGCCCACCCCCCAAACCTAGAAAATTCTCTCTAATAACAAACGCTCCCATCCACACCACCTTCCACAGTAAACCATCAAACGAGAACAGGGGATAGTCTTTGGACCCAATTTTTCACTTGGTTTAAAATCCTTTGAAATTTAGGTTTTAATGCATAGCTTCCCAGTATCACCAGTAAAGATTTCTCTTTCTTCGCTAAAGTGCTGTGTAGTATTATTGGGCCCTGTTTTAAGGTGGGGTAGTAGGTGCTAGATGAGGTTGCATTTCACCCACAGGCCAGGTAGTTTTTATTTCTTAACTGAGCTTTCTCTCGGGGGTGAAACACTCAGCCTGATATACAAGACATAAAAGTAAATATTAAATTAATTTTTAAAAAGCCAAGGGTACCGAAAGGGCCTACTCTTTGTCAACACCTTTCCCATGGTCCTTATTACCCTGCTAACTCCTGACTCTGTGCTCCCAATCACCATCGGTTTTTGCATTTCTTTCAAAAACACTCAAGCAAAGTCCTCTTTGATAGTGCACAGATTATACAAGTATTTGAATAAGAAAGATGGCATGTGTCCTGAAGAGTATCACCACACAAGGCCAGCAGCCTGTGAATTCACCTAAGTACTTTACAACAAAAAGAGTAACAGACTAAAGGGAAACCTCTCTGTGGTTTTCTTCTAAGCTGTGGGAGTGTCATTAATCATAAAGGATCTTGTGGATGATGACTTTCAGTTCTGAGTTCAGTCTTCAGTTTTTAAGGGAGAGGATACTTTTATTTTCATCATGGCATGAATCTACTCTGACTGTAGCTTTGGCCCTGGTCCCTATAGGAGCCTACAACATATTTTTCCCAATTCCAGATTCAAATATTAAATAAAAACAGATGTGCAAAACTAAAGGAAAATCCGCCACCAAAAACATACCCTACCCTCCACAAAACCACCAGCTTTGGGGAAAACCAAGGTCCGCTGTCCCACGTCCTTCGCCTAAACTTAGGAAAGAACAGATTCACATTGCCCCTGAACCTGTGCTCGGCTCAGGGTCCGAAGAGGCCGATGAGAAGGAGCTGAGGTCTAGAAGTTCCTGGGGTGCTCTCCACGCCCCCTCCTGGGCCATTCTTCGTCCACCCACCTGCGCAGGATCTTCTCCACATCGGCCCTGTGGTAGAGCCGGCAGAGCTCCATCAGCTGGCCCACCGTCCTCTGACTGTTCCGGAGTAAGAACTCCAGGGTGGGGCTCTGGGGCCGCTGCTCCAGGAAACACAGTTCATCGTAGGGCATGCCCCACTTGCTTGCGAAATTCCTCCAGTTTTTGACTGTGGGGTGACAGGGATCCAGCTTTATCCTGATCACGTCTAGTAAGTCCTGGTCATTGAGCAAGTCGCTGATGGTGGGGGCCAGGAGCAAGCAGGACGAACAGGTACAGTTTTCCGCGCAGGACACGTCCTTGCTTATATCTGCGGGGACAAACGATACGGTCCACGTGTCAGCAAGAGGCCCAAGAGGCGCGCTCATCTCTTCCGTGCTCTACTTTACCGCTGACAGGTTCATAGTGCCAGTGTAAGTACAACAGCGCATCTTACAGAGATATTTCAGGATATTCATTTCTACATACTCACCAATAACGTGCTCTTTATGGCCAAGGATGGCTGCTTTGCCGGAAGCGGTGGCAACATTTTATAAATCCAGTTTTCCTTTCCTTCTGAGACTGTCTGTTGCCCAGGCTGTGCATCTGTGAGACTGCTGGCCAGACGAGGGCCCTGAGGAGCAGGGCTTTCTCCGTGGGCAAACTGCCAGTCCAGGTCTGTTGGACTCTCAACCCTCACCCCTTCCAAGTTACAAGTCAGCCCTGACAGCTTCTTAATGCCAAGCACAGCATGTGAGGGTGTAAAGGATTGCACAATTCTTTAAAAGGTCTTTAAAAAAAAAAAAAATACACACACACCCAAAACTGGAATATCCACTCCATATGCGTATTTGAAAATGAGTGATAATTGATAATGCCAGAAAACTTATTTTTTAGATTTATGGCCACCTTATCATGCCTTTGCCTTTATCTCTGTTTTCTTCACCCATGGGGCTGCCTTTAAAGTGGAGCCAACGCCCTGAGGTGCGCAGCAGGTGGGACGAGTGGGTGGCTTTGAGCTCAGCCTCAGCAAGAGCAGCCCCAGCGCGGAGGAAGGACGACCATCGGTCATCTTCGGCCTCATGCAGTACCCGGCAGCATGTTAGCAGGAGGGTGAAGTTAGTAGGTAAGTGGTGAGTAGGTCAGAGGTCAGAGGTTAGTAGGTAAGAGGCAAACCAGTTATAGTAAAATTGTAAGCAGGGTCTGTACAGCATGGCAACCCAAGCGACTTAAAATATGCAACAGCACTGGGTCTCCTGACCCTTCTGACCGGGGACATTAACAGCCAAAGGTGACACTAGAGATCACTGGCTTGGAAGATTCTGGGAGGTTATGATGACCTTTTCTACACTGAGCCGTGTGGACTTCCCAATTTAGGTAAGTAAAGAATTCAGAAAAAGGGACTCACTTTGGTGACTGTAAAATTGAGAACCAGCAATTTTGAGGCAAGCACACAGTAACAGATAACAAGAGCCGTGAAAATTATGTTCATTCTCTTTGACCTACTAATGTAACTTCTGAGAATCCAGCCTAAGGAGATCATCTAGAATATGTATATACACGAACATTTTAATTACAGTTTATTCATATTATCCATTTTTTTAAAAACAGTTTAAAAAGTTAGGGGACTAGTGGAATAAATTATTGTACTACTCGATATTATTTAAGTAATTATGAAGACTACATAGCAAACTAGAAAATGTTTGTGCTCTCACATTAACTGGAAAACGCAAGATGTGAGCAATTTATGCACTCATTACAACTATGGAAAAAGTCTCTTAATATTACTATGGAAGGAAATGCACAAAAATAATAACAGCTGTTGTGGTTAATGTGGTAGGATTATGTTTCTATTTTCCAAACTTTATCTAGTGGTGGTGTATTTCTATGATAACTAAAACAATGTATCACATTAATAAATATATTGTTTAGCACAGAGAAGGCTTAGCAGTGGAGTGACCCTCCTCTTTGTCAAGCTTCACTTACGCCTTACTTCTTTCCCCATGATTTGTTTCATCAAATCTCTCCTTTCCTTCCCCTCATCTCCAGCCACCCAACTCTACTGACTCTCTTTCCTTCATCTACAAATATGCACAGGGCTCCTCTATCATAAAAAATAAGAACCTCAAACTGCCCTCCTCTGGCTTCAAAACTCACTGAAGTGACTTTCTCTTAACTCTAATTTACTGTTTTTATAAAATGTATCTATTTATTATTATTCTTTTGGCCACACCACACGGCACGTGGGATCTTAGTTCCCTGAGCAGGGATCGAACCCGTGGCCCCTGCAGTGGAAGCGTGGAGTCTTAACCATCCGCCAGGTAAGCCCCAATTTACTATTAAACTTCTAGAAGGAGACTTCAAAACCTGTTGCTTCCAATGCCTCATCATGTTCTTAATCTTCACCTTCTTTGGCTTTGAGCAGCATCTGACCCAGCCTAGTTCTTGCCAAACCCTGTAGAGACTGGACCCAGTTCCCTA
>NW_006779738.1:1272583-1302419 GCF_000442215.2 Lipotes vexillifer
CCCTACACTGCAACCGTGGGCCAGAGTCCAGTTCTGATGGGGTAGAAAAGTCCAGAGAAACAGATCCCCACCTGCCTTTGAGGATCACCCAGACCTCCTGCTGCTGCTGACGCCCCCATGACACCAGCTCCCCTTGGATCTGGCTGCCTCTGGAACTGGGCCCAAGACTCTTTTGCCCCTTTGGACACTGTCTATTGCACTGCAGGCTGTGTTTTCCCTGAAGGTTCCTTCTGAAAGCCAAGCCCCATATCCCCAGGCATACCCTACCATGTCCTGGACACATCCCTTCTCTTGTCAGCCTGATATGCTAAGATCCCAGCCTGTCTCATTGCTGAGTCCTTGGGAGTTCCAAGGAAGCGCTCTAGCCCTGTTCTCAGCCCGAAGTTTTCCCCTTCCACATTCTCTCCCTTTGGTCACCTTCTCCACTCCCAACAACCTCTACAAAACTCTCCCACTAGAAGACCCTTTCTTTTTGCATCTGCAGAACCCAGTACAGCCCTTGGCATATAGTAAATGCTTAACTAACGTGCACTGAATGAGTGAGTGAATAAATGAATGGTCAGCCCTGCCCACTCACTTGGGCTCCAGAACTGACTACTGGAAAGCTCCTCTTGATGTTCAGAAGACATCTCCAACTCAAAGGACCCGAAACAGTACTAAAATTTCTCCCGCTATGCACCCAAAGCACCTCAAGTCCCCTATTTACACTTGCAGTTCCCCAGCATCCTTACAGACTTCTTCTCTCTATCCAACCAGTTACCAGGGTCCCAGCCTCCCCTGGAAGCTCTCCACACCTCTCTTACTATTCCCCGTGAATTCCTTGAATATAATCTGGGCTCCAGAGAAGGGGGACTACTCAGTTCCCTGAACAGACAACCTGCATTTTCCTTTTTTTCAAAGTTTAATTAAATGAAAAGAAAAAAAACTAATATAAGCTCAGTGTAGAACATTTAAAAATTATATACAATTGTGAATTTTGTATACACTTGAACATTTAGGGTTTTCCCATATTTTCATGACTATGAGGAACAATTCAATGCAGATCCTTACATATAAAAATTTGGGGCACATCTTTAACCATCTCACCAGTAGTGGGATTATTAGGCCAAAAGTTACGAGCATTTTTAGGCTATCAATGCATATACGCTAAATTGCTTTCCAGAAATAAATGCTGTACCAATTTATACTCCAAACAGAGTATAGCGATGGTGCTTATCTCACTTCACTTCTGTCAGCACCAAATATTACTTTAAAAAATCTTCGTCAGTTGCATAGGTGGAAATTAACAAAGATTTCCTCCATGCCTTCTCTGGTATTTTCTCTCTGATCAGTTATCGATCTCTCTTCTTTCTCTCTCGCTTTCACTGGACTTCCTCTAACTGGACTTCCCTTCAGCTACTGAGCTTCATCCATTCTATAAAATCCACCTCAGGGCTTCCCTGGGGGCACAGTGGTTAAGAATCCGCCTGCCAATGCGGGGGACACAGGTTCGAGCCCTGGTCCTGGAAGATCCCACATGCCACGGAGCAACTAAACCCGTGCACCACAACTACTGAGCCTGCTCTCAAGAGTCTGCGAGCCACAACTACTGAGCCCGTGAGCCACAACTACTGAAGCCCGCGCGCCTAGAGCCTGTGCTCCGCAACAAGAGAAGCCACCGTGATAAGAAGCCCGTGTTCCACAACAAAGAGTAGCCCCCGCTCACCACAACTAGAAAAAGCCCACACGCAGCAACGAAGACCCAATGCAGCCAAAAATAAATAAAACAAATCTATATTTAAAAAAAAACCCACCTCAGATACACCCCTTCATGAAATCCCCCAGCTCCTGCCTAGAATGCTGTCTCACCCAGAATCCCATCATTTTGTTTGCATCTCCTGACTCTGCCTTGCAGTGAGATATTCTGTATGATTTTTGTTGTTGGTTTTGTTCCTCATTTACCTTAAATGCCCTGAGAACAGATCCATATCCTTCTGCAGTATGTCCCACATCTTACAGTTCTAAAATGTTGAATTACATTTACATGTAATATAGCGAGAGTTATTCTTCAGCTTCATTAATAATGGTATACAAAGAAATAAGACTTTAGCTGCATGGTGGGACAGAAGTTTACTTATTTAAAAAAAAAAAAAGAACTGTCTAATGGTGAAGGTGGTTTTGCAGTGAAAGGGGGAAACTGTGCAATTTTCTTTGCCCTTATTGAAAGGTAGGGTCAAAATAATATTCTGTCAAGTGGAAAAGAAAGCAGCTTACCAAAGGGTATGTATAACTGTTTTTGTAAAAATAAAATAATACCGTCATTTATATCCACATAAAGAATACATTATGCACAAATTCATGGGCATAGAAAAAATCTGGAAGTACATATAACAACAATGTTAACAATGGATATTTCCTAACTTTCTATAGTTACTGTGTTTATTTGGCTACTTAAAAATATTTTTTAAATGTCATAGAAAAATAAAGTAGGATTTACACCTCTAAGTCCAGAATTAAATGTATTAGTGTCTGAAAGTCAGCTCTGTATTACCTCCATAAGACTCAGGGTTGGCAATGTTTTCTCCTTTAGTGTCAAAAAGAAGAATGAAAACATCATTAAGGGTTCTGTGAAGCTCCTCTAAGCCTTCTAGTGTGTAAGAAGCTTCTATTTCTTTGAACAACTACATAGACTACAAAATTATCAGTTTGTTTTAAAATATATGATGTGTCAAAAAGTCTATTGATGTTTTCCTTTTGTATTTTCAATGACACAAATGCTAAGCCATTTAGTGAACTGGAATCTACCGAAACTGCCAACAGTTGTGAATTTAAAGTTGCCTTTTAGAATCATAAAGTATAATTAGCTCTCTGAGGACTTAAACAGAGAAACGTGTTTCTTTTCCCATGAAATACATTTAGTCCTGCCCTGTATAAACACCTATCATGTAACAGTGCACATGAAAGGAAAGATTGGGTAATGCCTTGGGGAAGAAACAATTGTGGAGAGAGACAGACTCAGGACCAGAGAAGTTTTCATCAGAAATGGGGAAAAATGGGATTATTATTTGATGCTTCTCAATAGCAAGCACAGGGTGGCTGTACAGCAGAAACTCAAAAACTGTTTACTAAATGAATGAATGAGAACTGTGCTTTCTCCTCAGGAGACAAGGTAGGTTTCTTACTACTGTTTGATGAATTTTAGGACCTGAAAAGAGAATTACTAGTAAAGGGAACAGAATGTTGCTGATGTCTGCTGGCAGTTAACAGATATGGTGAAAAATAGAACAGAATTGGTCTTCAAATACAAAAGATGGATTGATTCTAGATTTGGGGGAAGGAAAGGAGAGTGTTACTGAGAAAAGAGAAGTTAATTATGTATAAAAATTCACTTAGATTCTCTAACAAGTAGGGTCCTCACTTGTCATATTTTGACGCTTGACTTGGGTATTTTCCACCGATGCAAAACAAGAATGTATTACACCATTAATTTATGAGGGCTTCTTATTGTAGAGGCCAAAACCCTGGAAGGACTTGCCCTCTGTAAGTTCAGTTTGAGTACTGGCTTAAACTAAGGAAGAATTCATCAGTGGAGAAAGGGCCAAATTTCTCAGCGATTTTCATCACCACAGTAACTGTCATTTATCAAATGCCTAACGTATAACCAGCCCTGTGCTGAGTCCTTTACACACATAATCCTGAAGCATCCGATTCTGCATGTGTATCAGATGGGGCCCATCAAACCCTGGTGCTCCAGCCTCCCAGAGCTTGACTGCTCATGGCATTTAACATCCATGGACTTTAGATTCCTCATCTATCAAATGGAGATGATGATAATTCCTATAGCTCATGAATTAAATGAGATAAACGATGTGAAAGCATTTTTGTCAAGTCTTATGTAAATGTTATTTAATGATGTTAAGTTTTACATTTATTTTTTTTCAAGTAGACTGGAAAAAAAAGAATCCCCGTGTCATCTGCCCTCTGTTGACACCTCCTAGCTCACCACCTTTTCTACTGCTCCTCACTGCCCACACTTGTCCCTAGAACACTAAGCTCAATGCCGCCTCAGGACCTTTGCACCAGCTAGTTCTGTCCCCTGGAGTCCTCCTTCCTCAGATCTCCACATGGCTGGCTTCTTTGCATTATTTAGACCTTGGTGCACCTTCTTAGCTAAAACAGCATCCTTTCCCTGCAGGCAAAACCCATTGTATTCATTTATTTTCCTCAAGACACCTACCACCATATGAAATTACTTATTTGGGTTTACTGTCTGTCACTCCCAACTAGTATATAAGCTCCAAGAGGAAAGGGATGTAGATGTCTGATGTCACCACTTCATTACAGGCACATAGTAGGCACTCAATAATGTCTGCTGAGTAAGTCAAATGAATGAAGAATGGGACACAGAGGAACAGTCAAATTAGAAAACTCTGGGCAGCCTATGAAGAGCTATCTAGAGATTTTCAGATGAACTGAAAGTTTTGCAGTGCTGAGTATATACAAGGCAGAAGAAAGATGACTGGTTGCTATGGAGACAGAGTACACTGAGTACCGAGGTTATCCACATGAGCTTTAGAGGCGTGCCGACCGACTGTCAATACAATCGACACTGTGCAGGTGTGCAGCTTGGAGAGGTTACTGAGCTTGCTAACGCCATAGCCTCCCTCTCTGAACAGGGAGAGCGATACCTATATCATAAGGTTGTTGAGAGGATTAAATGATATCATCCCTTAAAGCCTCATCCTAGTGCGTGATAAGTATGCAACAAAGAATTAGTGGCTGCGGGTAAGGAACCATAACCAACAGCCTTTTTTAAAGCAGTGGTTCTCAACCTTGGCCAAAAAATGGAACTCTCTGACCCCCCTTACCCTGCCCCTCCTGCAGAGATTTACAAAATCCTGATGTCTGGTGCCACCCACGAAATCCTTATTTATTTGGTCTAGGGTGCAGGCAGGACATGGGAATTTTTTTTAAGCTCTCCTGACAATTCTAATGTGCAGTCAGGGTTGAAAACCATTGCCTTAACGACATCTACAGAGTAAGTTCTTAGTCAGAAGGGCCTCTGCCAAGAGTAGATTTTGGAATGACAGCTATTTCTCTTTGAAAGATATGGTGTCTGCTTGGTGATTAGGAGTCTGTGGATAGATAATACTTCCCTACGCTCACAAGCAGAAGAATGGATTTTCCTACGGGGCTTTTTTTGCCCCTCTCCCCTTATTATTCACCCTCTCTCTCACACACACTTTACATCAAACCTTAAAGAAGAGTTCAGAAATCAAGCACGTTCATCGACAAGGTATGTCTATGTCATTTAAAGCAAAGTAAGAAACAGTTCATGTCCAATGATGCAGTGTCTAACTCTCAAGTTTGAGGCTGGCAGGTTACAAAATGCTGGTCAATTAACAGTTAATTGGAACAAGATGCAGAATTCACAAGGGTCATGACCGGTTGAGTCTAGAAAATGGCTTCAGTCAGGATGTCAGCAGTGGATCACAGATTGACTTAATGTACCTCCCTGCAGGGGACGTGCCGTTTTATCTTGTACGTCCTGGCTTTTCAAGAGCTATTACCACACGGGTGTTTTCCTCCAAAGCGCTCAGTGCCACTGCTGGCTCTCAGATCGTTTATAATAACGCTCCTCATGATAACTAGGTATTGAGTTAGCTCAAACAATTAAATAGTAAACATTTTATACTGGCAGCTTTGCAAACAGCAAAACATTGTGGTTCTAAAATAAAATAACTCTCTCCTAGGTGTCTATTAATTATGAGATTTAGAAAATACCAACAAGTGTCAAACTACAGTCAAATAATTCTGCAGTTATGTTTGTTAAGGGTGTCAATTCATGCTTTTTTTCTGTGTGTGGTTGGAAATAAATATATTTAAAATGCCAGTTTACGGCTTTGAGAAATCACGTGTGCCCACATACCACACGACTCATCAGAGGCAGTTATTTGATATAATCTGGACAATGATGAAGAATTATTTGTATCTACTAAGAAACTGACCCAAGGGCTTTTGGTGGTTGTTTGATCTCTTAACCAAAGGGAAAAACAATTTGGTTTCATTTTCCCTCTCTGTAATACCCTTTTAAGAAGACATCAAGTTGCTAACATCCCTGGGGAGGCTAACTGACAAACTGGATGGATCCGGGCTAGTAAACCACGCAGGGCATTCTGTCATCAAACAAAACTGGAGTGTAGAAGGCACGTTTTAAAAAAAAAACACACACACATAAGAAAGGACCCAGGTTAAAATTCAACATAGAATTTTACATAAATTCTGAAATTATGTGACACAAGCATATTTACTAAGTGTCACTTTATGGACCTAATTTGAAAAAAATGAAAATCCTATTGTACATTCACTTCTATGGGGAAATTAGGTTTAGATTAGGCAAGTGCTGAATTATACAAAGTCGTCAGAAAAGTCAGTCTTGAAAAACAGGTAACTGTGGAGAATAGATGGGGAGGCAGGTCATGGTCCAGGTGATAAATACCGCCACCAGAAGGGAGAACAAGAAGAGGTTTTTAACTTTACTATTTGGGAGTTTTGCGTTTTTTGTTTGTTTGTTTTTATAACTGAGGCTTATTCCTTTAATGCCCAAATGTTTTCATTTTGAAAAATTGCCTGAAAACATTGTAAAACTTTAATGTCTCCTGGGGGCTTGCTTCTGTATTCAACGGTTCCACCCAGGGGGCTTTGCTTTTCTAGTAGTAGCTGATTCTGAATTGTACTCTTATTCTTTCCTTGATTACAAACTGTCATTTCTCACCCTGGTCAATTCCCTCCTTCTATCCTAGAGCCCTCCGTTCTCCCCATATTCCTTATTTTAGCCACATATAAACTGGATTGCAGGTAACTAAGGTTCTCAAATTGCAAGAATTAAATAAAAGCCAGGCTCTGAGTTAAGGCCTGACCAAGGGCCGGATGCAGGGAAACCAGCAAGCTTCTGGGAAAGGTGTTTCAGCGGCTCAGAGGCTGACTCTGTGGGAGTCGGGGTGGACCTTGGCTTTGTTCCAGATGGAGACTCTGAGCTGGAAGCCTGACCTTCACCCCCATGTGTGGCACTCAGGTATTCAACACGTGTGCTACACAGGCGATGCGTCTGACCAACAGAGAGGCAGCCTGGTCTGGTGGGGACAGGAGTGTTGGGTCTGGCCTGAGACTTGACTCCCACTTAGGACCTGTGTGATGGGCACCAGCCACGGAACCCAGGGCTACTTCTGTTGCCTCCACCTGGTGAAGAAAATAACTGGACCCACAGAGTTGTCATGAACGCTTCTTTTTCTGAGTCTATCTCTAAAAGTGCTTGAAGGGGGTCTGGTACACGGCAAATGCTAAATTAGTGTAAGTAAAACAATAAGATAAATCTTACTTAGGTGGCTACTCTCATTCAAAGAGGAAATATAGGGATCTGCTTTTGCCCTTTCTTCCAAGAGCAAAGCCAATAAGTCAATGTCTCTCATTTGCTTGTTTATGGGAAAAAAACCCCAAACCCAACCAAACACCTGTACACTCCTCTGGGCAAAGCATCATGCTGGGTGGTACAGCTGTTGGCTTCAGCAGTACAATTTCTGCTCTCAGTAATACTTGCTATCACTGTGAAAAGTTTATTCTCTTTGAAAATCTTCCATGTCATTTTTTTTTCTTTTTTTTTTTTTTTTTTTTTTTTTTTTTGGTGGTATGCGGGCCTCTCACTGTCATGGCCTCTCCCGTTGTGGAGCACAGGCCCTGGACGCGCAGGCCCAGCGGCCATGGCTCACAGGCCCAGCCGCTCTGCGGCACGTGGGATCCTCCTGGACAAGGGCACGAACCTGTGTCCCCTGCATCGGCAGGCGGACTCCCAACCACTGCGCCACCAGGGAAGCCCCTTCCATGTCATTTTGACACAGGTAAAAATTTTTAGAGACAACCCGAAATTTGATTACTCTATTAATGACCTTAACTCTTAAGAGTCTTTGAATGGTTTATAGATATTCCTAAGCAACTTACTTGATTCATTCTCGTTTTAGCTGATGTTTCACATTAGAGTGCAGGGTGTTAGTCTTTAAAAAGTTTAAATGTTGATTTTTTTTTTAATTAGAAAAGAAATATGTGCTTGTCACAGAAAATCTAAAAACTCAGGTGAGCATATGGAAAAAAAATTTCATGTTCTCATCACCCAGGCCCATCACAGTTAGCCTTTTAGAGATTTCCTTGGTTATTTTACCACGTATTGTATGTATTTGCCTACACTGGATCATTTGTTATATATACATTTGTATATACAGATTAAAGTTCTGGGGGTAGATTTTCCTGATACCCACTCATGTTAGAAAATTTTAAAATATAGGATAGTGAAAAGATTATTAAAATTGACTCTGCCTGTATGCAAAGATGCTTTCCCCTCCTCTAACTCATTCAGCTAGGTGCTTCTAATTTGAACCTGTGTCTGCTGCAGTATTTGTGAAAGAGGGAAAATTAGCCCGTGGCCTTAGCCTCTAGTGGGGGCGGATTCTGGTCCAAAGAAGGTGAGTTCCACTGGGTGCCTGGATGGGACCCCAGACATTGGGGTAAGCGCCACTGGAAGTTCTCCTGGCCCAATTTCTCCTGGATTTCTCTAATCACAGAAGGACAGTAGCTGAACTGGAACCAGAATCCCAAATTCTGTCTTCCAGAACTATACCTTTGTCATTTGGCCTCCTTAGAGAGCCTGGCGCACAGGGGGTCTTTAAGAAATAAAAATCTGTTGCATGACAAAAAGCCACCTGGAATCTCACCACCCAGAGATAAAACTGCTGCTAATTTTCAGCATTGTTACCTGGGCACAGCCTGGGATTGATGACAGATAATCCTAAGGCTTTTATGAGTCACCAACCTTTCCATAAAAAAGAAACAAACCAACCCCTGATGAATCGGGACATTCAATATGTGTTTTGAAAGGTATTTTAACATGTTGGTGAGGTTTTTTTCCCCTAATTATTATTTTGGTAGCTTATTTTAATGCTCACTCCATATTTTCCCCATGATTAATTAATGAGGAATCTAAACATTGCCAAAGTTTCTGTCTTACAATAAAGAATAAAAAAGGCAGCGGGGGATGAGGCAGGGAAGACAAACTTTAAATGTTTCTTGGTTAAACACACTAGAAGCAGAAAACAGTGGGCACCAGCACATGGTCTAACGTCAGGAGGGGCCCCTTTGGCTCCCTAAGTGCCAGAGGAGGGAAGCGGGCAGCAGGCAGCTGAGCAGCCCTTCCCACGCTGACTCGGTGTGCCTACATCCCATTGTTCACTTCCACCTGGCAAAGTTCTCGCCAACACTGTGGCTCCCGGAACTCAGAGGGAGAGAGGGTCAGTTCGACCCTCACTTCCTAAACCCGTCCACTTGAGAAGCCTGCTGTACCCCGCCCAAGCGAAGGAGGGTTAACACTGAGAAAATACTCTCTGAAGGCTTTTGTGAAATTCTGTAAGATTTCTTTGCACTCACTGTGGTGTGTGGTTGGAAAGTTTCTCTAGTGTGTAATACAGATTTTGAAAGTTAATGATAAACATCTCAAATGATCTTGAATTTAGCCACACTAGCTATCACTGAAGCCCAGATACCTTTAGAGTCAATCATTTACCTGAAAGGGGATCTCCAGTACTGTCTGGAAAGCCATTTTCTTCTCCCTTAAAAAACAAAAAGCAATCTTCATTAAAACCATACCCATACATGATTGGAGATGGTATCAATTTTCCAATTTAGTTAAATTTCCACCAAAAACTGTGGGTGGGGGAAGGAGGATGGATCTTAAAAATGGTATTTTAATGGGTAGTAAGGCAGACAGAGAAAGACAAATATCACATGGTATCACTTATACGTGGAATCTAAAAAAGTGGTACAAATGAAGTTATTTACAAAACAGAAATAGAGTCACAGATGTAGAAAACAAACATGTTTACTGGGGGGAAAGCAGTGGGAGGGTTAAATTAGGAGATTAGGATTGACATATACACACTACTATATGTAAAACAGATAACTAATAAGGACCTACTGTATAGTACAGGGAACTCTACTCAATACTCTGTAATTACCTGTATGGGAAAAGAATCTTAAAAAGAGTGGATATATGTATAACAGATTCACCTTGCTGTACACTTGAAACTAATACAACATTGTAAATCAACCATACTCCAATAAAAACATTTTAAAAATGAGTAGTGAATGATGTGTCTCTCCCTAGAATATAAGCTTCTGGAGGGCAGGGGCCCTTGCCTATTTGCTCTCCATGCTGGATCCTCAGTGGCCAGAACAATGTCCAGCACACAGGAGACACTCAACACATTTATTAAATGAATTACTGTCCTTATTTTTTTTAAAAGTATAAGTGCACATAACAACATGCTACTCTTTTGGGTTTTTTAAATTTCACATTATGGACTATTTCCCTTATTTTATTTCCTATTTACTTTTTGTTGGGCTTGTTGTTTGTCAGTCCAGGTTATAATTCTTTCCTGTATCTATTACACTTTTTAAGTACATATTACAAAGCAGCAAAGAAAAACTGTTAAAAAGCAGCGACCAATTCCCTTGAGAGGTAATTGTGTTTCTGCCTGCCTGAGGTTCCATTTTTACAAACAAGGCCATGTTACAGGATATACTACCTGGAGGGATTTACCTGATCTTCTTGTAGGGGGTGTGTGTGTGTGTGTGTGTGTGTGTGTGTGTGAAGTCAGCAGAGGAGACTGACCCTAGTATATGTCTATGTTAACTCCATCTTTACAAAACTAAAATCTCTCAGCAGCTAACAGTACTCCCTCCATCCCTAGTATTTCAGAGGAAGCACTAAGAGTTGGGTCAAAGCCCTGGGTGTAAGTCCAGCTGCACTCGTAACCTCAGGCACATCACTCACCAGCACTGGCTTCTGATCCCCTATTTGTATACTGAGGTGGCTGATAGATTTGCTTATCGCTAAGATGCTCCACATTCCCAGGTCTCTGAAAGTTTCACCCTTAATGATGCGTTAACTCCCTGGTGTATCAAACATTTTAAACAGTCTCTTCCTCTTAATCTCCTAAGAAGCCCTTCTCCTTGCTCCAAGCTCATAAATGCCCACGTCTCAGCAGTGCATAGACACTGGTCTAATTACAATCCTATTTTTTTTCACACAAGAAGTATTCCTATGTCTTACCAGCTAGATTTTGTCCCCTAACTCATCTCAATACTGTTTTTGAGTCCTGTTCCTTCCCACTATCCTCACTAGTACAAAAAGCAAACTGCTCACCATATGTATATACAGTTTGTAAGAGTTTGAGCAGTTTCTAAAAGAACAAAAATTCCTCTCTGCAATTTTTTACTTCTGCAAGGCGAAACCCAGAAGCTCCGAGATGTTAAGGCCACTATTCATTATTCACCCGGTCGTGTGGAGACCTGCCTTTTAGCATCTGCGCAGCTCCAGCAGGACGAGGCAGGCTTGCCCTCCCATCAACACAGTCACGGTTCTGCTCACTGAATTGGAAACTTGCACGGAAGAAGCAAAAACAGGACCTTCAGTGTCGAGACACACAAATGTTAACACTTGACAGATTTTTGTGGTACTAACGAGGTCCTGCTAAAACATGAACTGTCCTTTAAGTAAAGACCATATTACACGGCATATCTGACTTGATTTCTCATCATCTGGAGAAAATGTTACCAAAATCAGTGTCTGGCCAGACTCATCACCCTGATGTAGATGAGGGACATGACTCAGAATTACTTGTGAAGGTTGATGGGGACAGAGTTTAGAACTGTGATCTCTATTCTCGCTCTAATTATTATGTTATGCTACTTTTTAGGTTAGTTTTGTAAGAGTGAAATCAGAAGAGACTGATTTTTGTGGTCTTACTGAAACCTCATTCGTCACCTCTTTTCTGAGTAGCTAATAGGTACAAGCACCTACAAAGATAAAAGGACCCGAACCCTTGACCTCAAGGCCTGCCCTCAGATACGCTGGGGAAATAGAGTCGCACACGAGTAACTAAAATACAAGGCAGAAGATGTTGCATTTCAATAGGGAGGAATAGATCAAGTCAGAGGGCAGAGGTTGCTTCCAACAAAAACACCCAGAGGAGCTTTCTTCGAATCAGAGGCATCTGAGACGAGCCTTGATGAGGGTCTGGAGAGTGGGGACGGGGAGGAAAGGGCATTTAGCCGGAGGTCCACGTAAGCCCAAAAAGAAATGGAAACAGACGGGGCTCCTGTAGGGTGTTTTGTCTGAAGCAAAGGCAGTGAGGGGATGACGGAGGGAGATGAGGTGGGAAAAATGAGCTGAGGCCTGAAATCCAGTCTCAGGCGATGGAAGTCACTGACGGGCTCTCACCAGAATCAGGGCATCCTCGCAGCTGCAGAGGATCAGAGCGGGAACACGCGCCCAGGCGATTTGATGGAGGCGGGGGAAGCATGACTGACTCAAAGGCAAGAATTATGAGGCCCCCAAACCACTCCTTTGGGAGAGGAAGGGATAAAGCTAGAGCCACGGCGGGGATACAGCCAGGACGTGGGCAAGGGAGCGGAGGTGAGACGAAGAGCGAGTTTGGAAGATGAGATGGATGAGACAAGATCTCGGCAGGAACTGAGGATGTCTCTGGTCCTTGGGAGAGGCCAGGGCAGGGGACAGAGACATGGATGCTGACATGGTCACGGGAGGAGAGAGAGGTCGTGGAGGGCATGCAGTGAGGTCACAACCTCGAGGAGCACCCAACGGCCTACATTCCGGTGGTGAGGGAGGGAACGAGAAAGGAAAGCAGAGGAGGGAGGTCAGAGAGGAGAGAAAAGGTCAGGGCTCCAAGGGCCATGTGAAGATACGGTTTGGTGAGAAGAGTGGTTTGTGAAAGCAGCTCTAGCAGAGTGGTGGAAGCCAATGCACAGCTTCTAGCTGCCTCATTTTCTTCTGTCTTTGAAGCCTCGGCTTAGACATCACCAGCTCTAGGAAGTTTCTCCAAAGTCTCCGTCTGGGTGACAGGCCCTGGGTGCTCCCACAGCATCCTGGACCTGCCACTCCCCAGGGCGCTCGTTACACTGAGTGGGGAGGTTTGCAGTATCTCTTCTGCACTAGACCCTACATTATGAGGCAAAGGGTCTTGTCCATGCTGTCCTGTAGTGATTAACATGTGTCTGAGACAGATAACACAGAAGATCTGCGAGAGGGGAAGTGGGAGGGAGGGAGGGAGGAAAGAAGACTTAAATACAGCCCCGGCTCTGAGTTCTCCAGACCAGAGGATGCTGCTCTTCAAGCTGCTTCCTTACCCCTCCCCCATTCCCTTCCACCCTGCTCTCTGGCCTCATCTCCTTGGTCACCAGTTGCGCACCTCCACCCCCAATCCATCCTTCTCACCTGGCTCCTGTCACTTAGTCACTGTCAACCATCTCAGTGATATGTTTAAAAACACCCTAGATGTGTCCGTCAGCTGTGGGCCTTGCCAGTCCTTAGCTCTGCATGATTCTACTCCACCAGTCTTGCTCTAAATGCTGAGGATTGCTGGGGAAAAAGAAATGACAAGCCTCACACATTCATGAGCTCACAAATCTGATCTCAGCTGGGTCCCAGCTGCTTTTTGGTCATTCTTGGTTTCCCTTCAAATCGTCCTCGTCAAGGCCCTGTTGGGTCCTGTTCCAAAGCTTTTCTGTTCAGAGATTTCTGTTCAGAGGACTCGTTTTAATTCTGAGTGAAGTTCAAGTGCAATCTGTTGGGTTTTTGGAAACAACCTAAATGTCCATCAATAGATGAATGGATTAACAAAATGTGGAATACTATTCACCCTTAAAAAGGAAGGAAATTCTGACACATGCTACAGTAAGAATGAACCTTTAGGACATTATGCTAAGTGAAATAAACCAGTCACAGACATACAAATACTATATGATTCCATTTATATGAGTTACCTAGAGGAGTCAAATTCAAAGAGACAGAACGTAAAATAATGATTACCAGGGAGTGGGGCAAGGGAGAATGGGGAGTTAGTGTTTAATGGGGATAGAATTTCAGTTTGGGAAGATGAAAAAGTTCTGGAGATGGATGGTGGTGAAGGCTGCACAACAATGTGAATGTACCTAATGCCTCTGAACTCTACACCTAAAAATGATCAAGATGGTAAATACTGCTTGTGTATCTTACCACAGGGGTCCCCAACCCCCAGGCTGCGGACCGGTACTGGTCTGCGGACTGTTAGGAACCGGTCCCTGGTGCCAAAAAGGTTGGGGACCACTGTTTTACCACATACAAATTTTTTAAAATCTCCTTAGGAAATCTGAAGGTAACCACGAAGTTGAATGCCAATGGTTTATATATCCAAGTAGGCTAAAGAAAACCCCCATTTTGTAAAACCTTTCCATTGTGAATACGAGGGAGTTACCTTATATTTGGGCAAATTTGTTAACCTCTGCTAAGAATTCTTTGAGTAGAAAGTTGGCTAGGTGACACTAATTTTGCACTTTGGTGAGTTTATAACCTGGTCGTCGGGTCCCATTTCTGCTTAGGGAGCTGCAGGAACCAGGTGCTGAACAGGAGTCCCCCGTGGAGACTTACACATGGTGATTTCACACCAGGCTCCGAGCAGTAGCAACTCCAGGGCCAAGAAGACACTCGGGGAAAAGCTCTCAACTCAGAGATGAACGTACTCTGTGTGCCATCCACATGGGGGGATGGACTGATGGGCCGAACATGCTGACAGACTGCCGGGGAGGGTACTAACCAGCATCAGATTGATGGGGCCAGGTACCGATTTCTGGGAAACGTGCTCTTCTGGACTGTTCGGTTCATCTTTAAATGTCTATGCTTAGGGACTTCCCTGGTGGTGCAGCAGTTAAGAATCTGCCTGCCAATGCAGGGGACACAGGTTTGATCCCTGGTCTGGAAAGATCCCACATGCCGCGGAGCAACTAAGCCCGTGCGCCACAACTACTGAGCCTGTGCTCTAGAGCCCATGAGCCACAACTACTGAGCCAGTGCACCACAACTACTGAAGTCCGCGTGCCTAGAGCCCGTGCTCCGCAACAAGAGAAGCCACCACAATGAGAAGCCTGCGCACCGCAACGAAGAGTAGCCCCCGCTCACCGCATACTACAGAAAGCCCGTGCGCAGCAACGAAGACCCAATGCAGCCAAAAATAAAATAAATTTATTTTAAAAATGTCTATGCTTAGCTAACTAATAAAGAGCCCCATCTTTATAATTTTTCAAACTAAGGGGAGGATAACTGAGTGGGAAAGCACTCAACAGGTTGGTTAATCTGACTGTAGCCTAAATCTGGTTGGAAACCACCAAGAAGACCAAAGTTATCACTGCCCACCTGGTGGCAGCAACCTACACGAAAGACAAAGAGCCTGAGAAGAAAGGACTCCCAAATGACTTAACACCGAATTACTTAACTAGCTGCTTTGGGAGAACAACCAATGCTAAAGCTTATGGATTTAGACTGTTCTAAATCTTCTCTCATCACTCAGCCAGTGCAGCTCAAGCACCTTTCAATGCTATGAATTCCCAAGACAGACCCAACATCCGTGTAACTCTTCTGAATGCGTTTACTGATTATCCACTTCTAAACATGAGGACTAGACTATGTCTCCTGTTGGGTTTTTCTAAGCAATTTATACTCAATATTTTCTTTGTTTGTTTTTTGGCTGCTTCATTGCTGCACGTGGGCTTTCTTTTAGTTGCAGCGAGCATGGGCTACTCTTCGTTGCAGTGTGCAGGCTTCTCATTATGGTGGCTGTTCTTGTTGCAGAGCACATGCTCTAGGCACGTGGGCTTCAGTAGTTGTGGCTCACGGGCTCTAGAGTGCAGGCTCAGTAGTTGTGGCGCATGGGCTCAGCTGCTCCACGGCACGTGGGATCTTCCCAGACGAGGGCTCGAACCCATGCCCCCTGCATTGGCGGATGGATTCTTAACCACCGTGCCACCAGGAAAGCCCTATACTCAATTCTTTTCCTGCAAATTAATTACTATTGCAGCAACTGTTTACTTTCATTTTTATTTTTTACTGAAGTATAATATACATATAGAAAAATGGACATATCTATTTACTTGAAAGTATACAGGCATAGCCTGGAGATACTGCAGGTTTATTTCCAGACCACCACAATAAAGCGAATATCTCAATCAGGCAAGTCACACGAATTTTTTGGTTTCCCAGTGCATGTAAAAGTTATGCTTACACCATCCTGTAGTATTAAGTGTACAATTGCATTCTGTCTAAAAAACAATCTACATACCTTAATTTAAAAATACTTTACTGCTAAAAAATGCTAACCATCATCTGAGACTTCAGCGAGTCATAATCTTTTTGCAGTAGTAAGGTCAAAGATCACTGCTCCCAGATCACCATCACACATATGATAATAATGAAAAAGTCTGAAATATTGCAAGAACTACAAAATGTGACTCAGAGACATGAAGTGGGCAAATGTTGTTGGAATAATGGCGCTAATAGACTTACTGGAGTCAGGGTTGCCCCAATTTGTAAAAGACACAATATCTGCAAAGTGCAATAAAGCCAAGAGCAATAAAACAAGGTCTGCCTGTATTCCAGCAACTGGCTTTTAGAAATGTGTTTCAGTCAGGATACATTCATCAAGCACCGATTCAGTGCTGGCAACAATGCAGACCCCTGATACTGCAAGGTTACGATCCAGTAATGGGACAAAAACACGCACATAAACACTGTTACCACAAGGAATAACGTGTGAAAAAGGCACAGACCGAGTGCCAAGGGAGCACAAAGGTGGGCAGGAACTCGAGTGAGACCTCAGAAACAGGGCAAGTTTCACAGAGGATGAAAGAACTAAATCTGGAAGAATAGGAATTTGAAATGAATGTTATGGTGCTTTGCTAGGATGAGAGCAAACCTGTGGGTTTGTGTACATTTAGTTCTTTCTTCTCTTCAGCGAGATTTCTATCCAATTACAAGGGAGACCTGCTACTTCTGGAGTTGAAGTGAAGGTCAAAGACTGCAGTGGCTGTTCCTGTGACTTCAAGGCGGGGACGCTGAGGTGTAATTTCATACCTCGGCTATGGTTTCAAAGATGAAAGAAGAAGGGGGCTTCCCTGGTGGCGCAGTGGTTGAGAGTCCGCCTGCCGATGCAGGGGACATGGGTTTGTGCCCCGGTCCAGGAAGGTCCCACGTGCCGCGGAGCGGCTGGGCCTGTGAGCCATGGCCACTGAGCCTGTGCGTCTGGAGCCTGTGCTCCGCAACGGGAGAGGCCACAGCAGCGAGAGGCCCACGTACAGCAAAAAAAAAAAAAAAAAATAGAAAGAAGGAGGGGTTTTCCCTTTGGGGGTAAAGTATAGTTGGTTATTGTTCAGAAATATCACAAAGTATTTTACAGGAGATTATGGCCTATGTTTCTGCCTATGTTTCTGTCATTCACAAATCCTGGGCCGGAGGATACAAGCGACGCTGGAGCACAGACCAGTCGAAGGTTCGAGATAAGGAAGTGCATTCGTGAACTCTTCAGTCTCTGATTTTCCTGTGCTGCATAATTGTGTGCTAGCTGAAGAAAGACCACCTGGCTTCAAGGGCCAAAATATGAAAAGTTTACTAAGCCAAAATACCACCTAAATGTCTGGATGATTTAGTCCATCACTTTTCTTTTTTTTTCTTCTTTTTTTTTGCAGTACGCGGGCCTCTCACTGTTGTGGCCTCTCCCGTTGTGGAGCACAGGTTCCGGACGCGCAGGCTCAGCGGCCATGGCTCAGGGGCACAGCCGCTCCGCGGCACGTGGGATCTTCCCGGACCGGGGCACGATCCCCTGTCCCCTGCATCAGCAGGTGGACTCTCAACCACTGCGCCACCAGAGAAGC
The DNA here is from genome assembly GCF_000442215.2 of Lipotes vexillifer. Lineage (NCBI taxonomy): Eukaryota > Metazoa > Chordata > Mammalia > Artiodactyla > Lipotidae > Lipotes > Lipotes vexillifer. Next base: position 1,290,365 of record NW_006779738.1, read on the forward strand.
CCCATCACTTTTCTTTGAAGAAAACACCAAACACACACACAAAATAATAAGTACTCAAAATCATACTGTTTTTCAAAAAAGCAGCAAGAGATACAAAAATCTTTTTCTCCTAATCTCTTATCCCAGCTCCCTCCCCAGAGGTTACAACCTGGGGCACATGCTTCCTTGGTCCTTACTGACAGCCACACTTGCAACCTATATAGAGATGTTGTTTAGCCCCAAACCATACTAGTCTACAACTTGGTTTATTTAACAATATATTCTGAGTATCTTTTAAGGTCAGTGGTCTCTCCTCTTTTCAATGGCTTAATAGTATTACACGTGTCAAAGTACCAAAATTCATTCAACCAGTTCCTACCTATGTGCATGTAAGATACCCACAACTCTCCTCTGTTTCAAACACACTCTGCTGTGATGTCTGTGAGATCAAGTCCTTAAAGCGGGATCACTGGATCAATGGGTAATAGATGGCTGCCAAATAATTTCCTGAAAGTTGTTATCAATTTATACTCTCAAACGTGTATAAGGGCAGCTACACCCTGAAACCCACACCAACAGGAACTTTAAGTGAAATTCTAGCCCACTTGTGAAATTCAAAGGCATTACAGTCCACAGGGCACTGAACAATAATGAGAATATAAGCCGTTAGGTCAATTAGAGCAGATAAAGTAAAGGACCTGTGCAATTTAATGATTAACAAACAAACTTCTCTTCATGCTGCTCTCAGAGAAATAACTACTAAGTGCTAGGAAGCAGGCATTTTTGCCCTTTAGCTTGTACCTGTCTTACCACATTTTCTTTTGACTCGGTCCCAAAGTAGAAATAAGTCAAAGACACAGGCATGAATAGACTCTATCAAATTAGAGAACTATGATTTTTCTTTTAAAATTTCATTTCAGGAAAGCAATCTACAGATTCAACACGATCCCTATCAAACTACCAATGGCATTTTTCACAGAACTAGAACAAAAAATTTCACAATTTGTATGGAAACACAAAAGACCCCAAATAGCCAAAGCAATCTTGAGAAAGAAAAACGGGGCTGGAGTAATCAGGCTCCCTGACTTCAGACTATACTACAAAGCTACAGTAATCAAGACAGTATGGTACTGACACAAAAACAGAAATACAGATCAATGGAACAGGATAGAAAGCCCGGAGATAAACCCACACACATATGGTCACCTTATCTTTGATAAAGGAGGCAAGAATATACAATGGAGAAAAGACAGCCTCTTCAATAAGTGGTGCTGAGAAACTGGACAGATACATCTAAAAGAATGAAATTAGAACACTCCCTAACACCATACACAAAAATAAACTCAAAATGGATTAAAGACCTAAATGTAAGGCTGGACACTATAAAACTCTTAGAGGAAAACATAGGCAGAACACTCTATGACATAAATCACAGCAAGATCCTTTTTGACCCACCTCCTAGAGAAATGGAAATAAAAACAAAAATAAACAAATGGGACCTAATGAAACTTAAAAACTTTTGCACAGCAAAGGAAACCATAAACAAGATGAAAAGACAACCCTCAGAATGGGAGAAAATATTTTTAAACGAAGCAACTGACAAAGGATTAATCTCCAAAATATACAAGCAGCTCATGCAGCTCAATATCAAAAAAACAAACAACCCAATGCAGTGGTTAAGAATCCACCTGCCAATGCAGGACACATGGGTTCAAGCCCTGGTCTGGGAAGATCCCACATGCCGCAGATCAACTAAGCCGTGCGCCACAACTACTGAAGGCTGCACACCCCAGAGCCCTGCTCCATAACAAGAGAAGCCACAACATTGAGAAACCCAGGCACCACAACGAAGAGTAGCCCCTGCCCGCCGCAACTAGAGAAAGCCCTGTGCAGCAATGAAGACCCAACACAGACAAAAATAAATTAATTAATTAACTGAAAAAAACCCAAACAAACAACCCAATCTGAAAATGGGCAGAAGACTTAAATAGACAGTTCGCCAAAGAAGCTATACAGATTGCCAACAAATACATGAAAGGATGCTCAGCATCACTAATCATTAGAGAAATGCAAATTAGAGCTACAGTGAGGTATCACCTCACACCAGTCAGAATGGCCATCATCAAAAAATCTAGAAACAGTAAATGCCGCTGAGAGTGTGGAGAAAAGGGAACCCTCTTGCACTGTTGCTGGGAATGTAAATTGATACAGCCACTATGGAGAACAGTATGGAGGTTCCTTAAAAAAACTAAAAATAGAACTATCATAGGACCCAGCAATCCCACTACTGGGCATATACCCTGAGAAAACCATAATTCAAAATGACTCATGGGGCTTCCCTGGTGGCACAGTGGTTGAGAGTCCGCCTGCTGATGCAGGGGACACGGGTTCGTGCCCCGGTCCGGGAAGATCCCACATGCCGTGGAGTGGCTGGGCCCATGAGCCATGGCCGCTGAGCCTGTGCATCCGGAGCCTGTGCTCCGCAGCGGGGCGGCGGGGGGGGGGCACAACAGTGAGAGGCCTGCATACCGCAAAAAACAAAACAAAACAAAAACTCATGTACCACAATGTTCATTGCAGCACTATTTACAATTGCCAGAACACGGAAGCAACCTAAGTGTCCATTGACAGATGAATGGATAAAGAAGATGTGGCACATATATACAATGGAATATTACTCAGCCATAAAAAGAAACAAAATTGAGTTATTTGTAGTGAGGTGGATGGACCTAGAGTCTGTCATACAGAGTGAAGTAAGTCAAAGAGAAGAACAAATACAATATGCTAACACACATATGTGGAATCTAAAAAAAGAAAAAAAAAAAGGTTCTGAAGGACCTAGGGCCAGGACAGGAATAAAGACACAGACGTAGAGAATGGACTTGAGGACACGGGGAGGGGGAAGGGTAAGCTGGGATGAAGTGACAGAGTGGCATGGACATATATACACTACCAAACGTAAAATAGATAGCTAGTGGGAAGCAGCCGCATAGCACAGGGAGATCAGCTTCATGCTTTGCGACCACCTAGAGGTGTGGGATAGGGAGGGTGGGAGGGAGATGCAAGAGGGAGGAGATATGGGGATATATGTATACGTATAGCTGATTCACTTTATTATATAGCAGCAACTAACACAACACTGTAAAGCAATTATACTCCAATAAAGATGTTAAAAAGAAAAAATAAATAAAATTTCATTTCTGGGAAGTTCATTATAGAAAAAAGGGACTCAAGGTCCTGAAATGATGACTGTGGTTGGGTGGCATGAATTTGTAGTGGGAAGAGCAGTTTGCGTTTCATCGTTTTCTCCAGGAATCAAAAACAGAGAAAGGAGGAGGTCCTAGTCCACCTAACCTAGGGCTGGGCAAGGCAGGGTCCACCCAGAATCAGCAAGAGCATCACCAAAATGCCTGATGAGTGGAGGCTGTTAGCAGTGAAACTTATGGGCAGAGGGAGTGAGGGGGAGGAAGAAAGAAAACAGACCCGGTTAGGTCACCGATGTGGGAGGGACTGTCCCCAGGGATAAAATGTGATGGTTCCATGTATGGCAGAGCACAGTGAGAAGGCAGGCAGGTCACTGGAAGATACAGCCCAGAATAAATAAACGTAGGCTAGAAAAAGTAAGGTGACACAACTTGAGGCAGTTAAACAACAAATGGGAGATAGAATCAGATCATTATCTGTTTTAGGCAAACTTGTCTAAGGTATTCAAAGGCAGAAAGAAAAGATCCACAGCTCTTAAAGACCCTAGCCAAGCTCACCTGGTATTATTCTCGTAGTTTTCACTTTCTAATGGTTAGTGCATCTATTCATTGATTCTAACGTAGCACCTTCCATCACCATGTTACAGGAGAGATAGTCAACTCTGTAGGCTGATGGAAAGGTAGATAAATGAAGCACAAAGGGAGCAGGGAGACTAAGGAGCACAAGGCAAGAGAGATTACAGACTGAAATTCATAGAGTCGAACAGGTGATTCCCATTCTAGCAAAACCAACCCCTTGAAATTCCTTCTCCCTCCTCTAAATGCCCAGACAGCTCTGTCTCAAGAACCAACCTTCTGACAGCCTGTTTAAAGAAAGTGCAGCCTGTTTGGACTGGGAGATGGTGACTGCAAGGCTAAAGGGAGTCCCTCTCACGAAAGTTAAAAATACCAAGTGTAAGGAAATTCCCTGGCTGTCCTAATGCACTTCCATTGCACGGGGCCCGGGTTCGATCCCTGGCACAGCCAAAAAATAAGTAAAATAAAATAAAGGAACTTAATAAAATCCAGATCAATAATGTAAAATTCACAATGTTTTCCATGAAATAAAAAATTAATAAACATACAAAGAAGGAGGAAAATCTGATTAATAACTAGGAGAAAATACGTCAATAAAAAAAAAAAAAACCCTTAAAAATACCAAGTGCAGGTTCTGGGCAAAGTTCTCTAGATTTATCTGGTTCCCCATCTCTAAACTTCACATCAGGAGCGAAGTACAGAATTACCAAGTATTTCCTAAAAGCAGAACAATCTGATTTTCCCTTAGAGAACAAACGAAAGGACTCGCCAATCTATCAAACAGATCTTGTTGGAGCTTGAAAGGATTGCTGCATATCCAGAAGGGCAGGTATCAGAAGATACCATCTACGGCAAGTGCTGGTGGGGTCCATTCCCTGTCATTAAAACACATGTACCTGTTTCGGGTTTGCAGATGGTCTCTGCCAAGGCAATGAGGCTGCTGGATGGGACTTTGCCACTTTAAAGACAAGAGCAACCCCTCCATTTATCAATTTTGTTCCAGTAGTTTACCCTAGTGCTAGTCTGCCAGACTGACAGCACTGAGAACTGTGGAAAAGCCTGTCTCCTTAGATTTAGGCCAGGCAAGAGGCCCGGCAGCCACTGGTAACACCAAGTGCTACCGATTCAGAAATGCTAGGCATGAGGGGGTGGATGGGGGTGGAGGGATGATGGACAAGGACCCAGGTCCCAACTCGGCCTCTCAACCACTGGCTCAGGTCCCCTCTGTGAAACAACATGATTTCTATGGTCCCCTTCAGCTCTAAAGATGCCAAGTTGTCAATGTGAGCATCTGGGCCCAAACCCACTTTCTAAATGGTCAGGATTAGCAATGCCAAGCCTCCCCGCTGATTTAGTACCAGGGGGCACCAAGCTCAGGAGATAAGGTATAACACAGACAGGGCTCCGGCCTCTGTCAGAACAGAGGGTGTACAGGAGAGCTGGGAGGAAGGTGAGAGCCCAGAGGGTATGTGAAGGGCCAAGGCTACAGGGCAGAGTCCCGCCTGAGATACAAAATGTGTGTCCTTGGAAATAAAAGACTTCTGTTTCTTTGGTGAATAAATAAGATACAAAATTAATCTCTTGGGCCGCTACTTTAGCATCAGTTGTTAAAGCCACTTTTCTGTCTTGGCTATCATATTATACTTTGTATAATACTATCAACGGACCAGCATGCTTGGAGTTTCTGTGGTTTAAAACTGGATGTATGTCCCCTGCCCACCATTTACTCTGGGTAATATAATGTGGAACTTTAAAAGGCTTGTTTAATTTCGAAGACATCAATTAGCTGTTGATAGGCTCCCGATAGATAAGGCGACATGTTTTTTAAAATTTGGTCGTATTTATGACTAGGAATTGACTTTGAGTCCTTACAGCTTGCTTAGTGGAAGAACAAACTGTCAGTGTGGCTTATTAGGTGCAGCCTGTAAATGGAGATGTACATGCAGTCTAAGGAAATATATAGCCTTATACGGTGGGGACTGACACCTGGATGTCCACCATAGCAGTACTGAGAACAGTAAAACAGTTGAAACAATCTCAAAGTCCCATAACTGGGAAACTCAAGTAACTCTATGGCTTAGAATATAACAGGATAGGGGATGGGATGTTTTCCCACTGTCTTAAGAGTTTTAATTGGGGCCCCAAGCTCAGGACAATGGTATGCATACACCCCACGGAGAGGTGCCAGGTAAACCCCAAAGGACCAGCTGAGAAGGGCCAAGAATAGTGGCATGAGCCCCACCCTCAGCTTATAGAAGAGGAAGAGATTTCTCTGAAGGACTCAGTGGAAGAAGTGAGAGTGGGGGCTGCTTTCCTTCCTCTGCCCATAAGGAGGAAGGGGCAGCTCTCAGCTCCGCCCCCCAAGCCAAGTGAAGGGGGCCTCAAGGTCACCACTTGTTGGGGGTAGAGGCCGGAAGGGGAGACGGCCTGTCACTCCTTAGCCTGATGCTTGTTGATGTGTAAATAGCCATAGTGCCAAACCCTCTGCCACTGGGAGACACTACCCTGTGTGTATGAGGAGACAGAAGCCAGCTGGAGCTTTCCTGACGGTCGGACAGTGGGGTGAGCTTGCCACTGCCGAGTGGACCAGAGCCATCGCCATCTTGAAAGGACCCTGTCCAAGGTAAGAGGTGCAGGATGTAGGCCTGGGAGAGAAGGAGCTGGGGTTAGCTGTTGGGGGCAGCTGTGAACATTCAGCTGGGAATGCTTTGCCTGTATCAGATAATTGCAGTGTTGAATTCCCACCTGCTCGGGAAGGGGAGGAGGACCAGGGTCACCTGCCCCTCTCTCGGGCCTCAACATTTCAGATCAGGCCTGAGTTGGAGGTGGAGAAAGGCTTTGAACTTGGATGAGAGATTTAACTACTGTATGGAGTTCATTTCATTTAAGAGCTTAAAAAAAAGATGAACTCAGTTTTTCCCCACTGCCCAGATAAGCTATTTTCTTATTTTTCGACAGTGGCCCCACTATGCACCTGGTCACCAGCTGGAACTCTCTGAAGCAGATCTCCAACCCTCCCTTCTCTTCGTTCCAAGTCCTGTCAGACACTGAATCCCTGACATCTCTCCCTCAAAATGTGTTGTTATGTCTTGGTTCTTCTTTTTCTTTTTTTTCCAAGCATTTTTAGGGGTTGAATGGTGTCCCTCCAAAGATGCACACTGGAGTCCAAACCCCCAGTACCTCAGAGTGAGACTGTATTTGGAGAGAGGCTCTTTACAAAGGTGATCAAGTTAAATGAGGCCACGAGGGTGGGCGCTAAACCAATATGACTGGAGTCCTTAGAAAAAGGGGAAATTTGCACAGAGACAGGCACACGCAGAGGGAAGATGATGTGAAGAGACACAGGGAACAGACGGCCGTCTACACACCCAGGAGAGTAACATGGCACAGATCTTTCCCTCACGGCCCTTGAGAGGAACCAACCCTGCCCACACCTCGATTTCAGACTCACAGGCTCCACGCTGTGAAACAATGCATTTCTGTTGCTTACAGCACCCTCTGCGTGGTGCTTCGTTACGGCAGTCACAGCGAGTGAACACTAACCCCTTGGAATTACAATCCCCGCTCTTCATTCTTCCTTCCACAGCTGCACTGGGGCCCCTGGGATGAGCTTCCTATAACAGCCACTTGGGGTCTCCTGGCCTCAGTCTTTCTTCCTACCCATCCCCTTGACGAGCCACTACAAGGATAACCTTTCTAAGACTCTCTTTTTATCCCATCATTTCCCAGGGCGTGGAAGATGAAGCCCGTACTTCCAACGTGGCCCTCAAGATTCCTCTAGAGCAGCACCTCCCTCGGTGGCACTTAAGAGAAAACTGTTGGGGGACAGGTATGCTGGGGTGGGAAAAACAAGCCTTTCTCTGATCAAAGAAGCTTGCTTACCTGTTGAATGACCTCAGTAAATGTCTTCTCTCTGTCTTTTCCCTCTGTTTCTGTGCTGAGACTCTCTGAGAACCTAAGGGAGAGTCTCTTAGCTTAAACATTCCAACTCAGCTTTCCTTGCCGGAGATTTAAAAACGCCCAATTTCACTGAAAGCTCTAAGTGTGTATCACCGTTCCCCCAGCACCTAGGAGAGTAGTGGTGAGACATTCTTGGACTCAAATGCTGGATGGATGGATGGATCATCGTCTATCCACTCGCAATCTATTTCCAATTTATCAAACACTGTCATACCACCACCTACTTCACGAAGGCCTATGGCCTCCCTGCTGTATGAACAGAACAAACTCTTTAGTCCCCTAATATCTTGGCTGGATTTCTTTTTATTTATTTATTTAAAATTTTTATTTTATATTGGAGTATAGTTGATTAACAGTGTTGTGTTAGTTTCAGGTGTACAGCAAAATGATTCAGTTATACATATACATGTATCTGTTCTTTTTCAAATTCTTTTCCCATTTAGGTTATTACAGAATACTGAGCAGAGTTCCCTGCACTATACAGTAGGTCCTTGTTGATTATCTATTTTAATTATAGTAGTGTGTATAGTCAATTCCACTTCGATGGATTTCTTCCCTTCCTGCCCCATCCAAATGTCATCATTCAAGGCACAATTCAAATATGACATCAACTAACTCAACTTCTTGCCTTTACATCTAAAAAAGAAGTTTCTATCTTTCCCCTTCTTCTAGTCTTGCCTCTGAAAAAGAGTTGAGGTTCTTACTTTTAAAATGCTAACTCATCTCTCTGTACCTTTGATAACTTTACTTATCTAACATAGGGGCACATATATCTCACCTTCCAGATTACAAATTCCTTGAGGGAAAGCAATGTGCTGTGTCTTCTCCACAAGTTATTGCTAAGGATGTTATCAATAAACAGTTGCTAAGAAAATTAATCCTCTCTACCTTCCACAGGGAAAACAAATCCCATTAATTATTCCACTTCTCTTTCTTCTCCCTCTTAATTTTTAATCTCTCCACTCCTGGTGATAACTTATCCTTTAAAATCTGTTGTTCCCCAAACTTAAAAAAAGAAGCTTTTCCTGTATCTTCCAACACCTTCAAATAAAAGTTTACTACTTTTTCCTTGCTACCTTAACGAATTTGACAGAACTACATAAACTTTCTTATCACCCACTCACTCCTTCAGCCTTTTGCAATTATGTTTTTGTCCCTATGATCGAGTTCCTTCCTGAAAGGTCCCAGTAACATCTGAAAGGACAAATCCAAAGGTGTCTTTGTAGGTCTCACCCTTGACCACAGGATGATGTTGACGGCCCTTTCCTTGGCACGTGAAGCAATGCCCAATCCTGGCCTTTTTCTCTCTTTATTCAACATGTATTTATTGAGACTTTACTATGTGCTAGGGATGGAGGATACACTTACAAGCCAAAAAACACAGCAGTCCCTGCCCTCGTGGGGAGAGACAATGAAGCCATCAGCAAACATGTAACTGTAAACTGGGAAAGTGCTGCAAAGGAAAGTACAGATGCCTCGACCACTGACTGTTCTTCTCTGGCCACTCCTCTGTCTGCCTCTGAGCTCCTTTTATTCCTCTGGCCTCCAGATTGTTCTTCAAGGCTCCATCCTGGGCTCTCCCCTCTGCTTTTCCACAAGGACTCTCTCATCGACAGTCCCATCCTCCCCTTGGGCTTCAAGTGTAACCTCCTGATGCAGGAATCCTAAACCAACCCCCAATGCGGCCCTTCCTATCACACATCTCACATACCCCAAACTCTATAGACCATTATCTCCTTTTTCCACAGCCCACAAACAAACAAACAACTCTCAATGCTAAAAACACACAAATCTTATCGTCCTCCTGAATTCTCTATTGATATTGTTAGTAGCATCCCTCTCCCAATCACAGGCCTAAGACCTGGTCTCATCCTCTCTCCAGTCTCCCAGGGTCCCAGATACAGTCATGGGACCATCCCTTAAAACCACCAATACTTTCCATCTGCCTCTCTCTGGCATTCAAGGCTCTAGGACCCCAGATCCAACAGATCTTCCAGTCTCACTGCCTACAATCTCCCAATACTTCAGCTCCAGGCAAAGTATTTGTCCCTGACTCTTCTCAGAGCCTTTGCTTACAGCATTCCTTCTACCAGGAGCGCTTTCACCCTGCCCTCAGACACACATCCTCGAATCTATTTCTGTTATCAATAAATATCAGAGGTGACAGTATCATGCAGCCATTCAGACGGATGGTAAGGCCATGTAGCAAACTGGATGAAATGTTTGTGAGATAATATTATATAACAAAAGCAAGATATAAAGTTGTCTGCAGTTTCTATAATTATCCTTATGAAAAAAATGTATAAGGGAATACATCAAAATGACAAAAATAGAGTATTAGAGTGGTGCAATTTTGGATGAATTTTTTTGTTTTTCTAGATTCTAAATTCCATTTAGTGTGGATTTTAAAATATATATATACTTCAAAATAGTTTTAGATTTACAGAAAATTTGAGAAGATAGTATAGAGCATTCCTGTACACCCTACACCAGTTTCCCTTATTACCAACACCATAAATTCGTATCACACTAATAATACCATATCATACCAATAATTTAATGTGGTTTTTAAACCTTAAAAAAAATTAGTTTGGTAAAACCAAAAAAAAACAGCATAAATAGAAGAAAATGTCATTTTTTTCATAACTTCTAACTCCAACTTAGCATCCTAATATTTACTGTTTTTCTTACTACCTCAGTTTCCTCTTGGCATGGATTCTTGGCTACAAACTGGAACAAATTTTGCTTTACTATAATTTGCCATACATGTGTGCCTATAGTTAAAGTAGTTAAAATTTTATTGTTTGACAAAGGTTCTGGGAAACATTTTCTATAACATAAAGAACCGTGAGGGTGAAAGAGACTCTTTGCTCCCAATGCAGGGTGCCTGGGTTCGATCCCTGGTTAGGCAGCTGGATACCACATTCATGCTGCAACTAGGAATTCGCATGCCACAACTAAGGAACCCATGAGCCACAACTAAGGAGCCCACCTGCCACAACTAAGACCCAGCGAAACCAAATAAATATATAAATAAATATTTTAAAAAAAGAACCATGGAAAAATTTTAAACAGCTGAACCATATCCACATTTAGAATCTAATGCTGTGTACACTGCTTCTCCAGGTCTGGAAGCTCTGCCTGGGGTCTGCCTCCCCCCACTCCCCCTGGTATAGTTCATGTCCAAGAATACCCGGTCTCAGAACATATGCTCGACAAGTACCAGCTGTAACAAACTGTAGAAGCATGATAGCTCTAATAGATGGGGTATTGATTTTCTTTTTTTTTTTTTTGCAGTACGCGGGCCTCTCACTGTTGTGGCCTCTCCCGCTGCAGAGCACAGGCTCCAGACACGCAGGCTTAGCAGCCATGGCTCATGGGCCCAGCCGCTCCGCGGCATGTGGGATCTTCCCAGACCGGGACATGAACCCGTGTCCCCTGCATCGGCAGGCGGACTCTCAACCACTGCGCCACCAGGGAAGCCCTGTTTTTGTTTTTTTTTAAACATTTCTCCCCTAGTGAGTTTTCTTTGTTCTAACTACCAAGTTGGTTTCAAAGACTCTTTCTGGATATCTAGCAGTTAGAACAAATCCTATAGATTATGCAAAGAAATAACCAACTGCAGTAGGTAGGTACAGTGCTACTTTTTATAGGAATGTAAGACACCCTGTTTTAAAACAGAACTTAAATAAAAATCTCAAATAGGTTTTTCCCACTTTCTTTAGCTGATAAATCTTTTTCCATCTTTAAAGACAGGCTACTTGATAAAGCCAGAACTATAACACTGAAATCAGAAAAAGTACTGAACAGTGTCCTAATGCATATTCTGTACCTAATCTTAAATGATTTTGGAAAATCACTAAAACTAAACAAACAACGTAACATTTTTGTATCTTCAAAGGAGTCTGTATCCTGTTGCAAAAAATGTGGGGAGCAAAACTTTATTAAACAAATTAAGGATTGCAAGAAAGGAAAAATTTATACTTTAGGTTCACTAAAATAGCTCAAATTCAGTCAATGTCAAACTCAATCATTAGACTGTAATTCCAAGAAAAATGCTGAGCATCAGGACTAATAAATGAGAAAATAATATTCTCAGTGGGCGACTGAAGATCCCCAAATCAAAGTTAAAGGTAGCAACACTGGGCTTCCCTGGTGGCGCAGCGGTTGAGAGTCCGCCTGCCGATGCAGGGGACATGGGTTCATGCCCTGGTCTAGGAAGATCCTACATGCCGCAGAGTGGCTGGGCCTGTGAGCCATGGCCGCTGAGCCTGCGTGTCCGGAGCCTGTGCTCCGCAATGGGAGAGGCCACAACAGTGAGAGGTCCACGTACCACA
>NW_006779738.1:1302429-1322108 GCF_000442215.2 Lipotes vexillifer
AAAAAAAAAAAAAAAAAAAAAGTAGCACCACTGACGATTTTCAAGAGAACTGTGTTTATGATTAAAATTGCTTGTTTTATCAACTATTATATAACTCTGCTCTGCTACAAAAGTGATTTGATTATCCAGGAATATCACTATTAATGATTACTGACTGATGTTTTAAAAGGAGGACTAAACAAAGCTTCAAATCTGTCTTGCTAAAAATTAACTTGGTATCAATATTATAAAGAGAGCAGAACCCAACCAGTGTATCTTCAGGCAAGACATCTTTTTTGAGACATTTAGTGTTCTAACTATAGTTTAACAGATGTGAGGTATTGTGCAGTTTTGCTAATGAGCTTTGAGTGAGTGAACAGAGATGGGCTGGAAAGTATAAGTAGTAACTGAAGCACACGGTGACCCACGGAAGCTTTTGGAAGGATGTACCTCAAAAGGTGAACAATGGAATGTGACAAGCGATTCTCAACCTTTTGGTACATTTTTGTTGTATCTGAAGTTTAAAATAACAGTCTTTTATAATCAGAAAACAATAGATATATTTTGGAAAAGGACAATTAAAATAATGTGTTAAAATTTGATATCTGATATCTGAACAAAGTAAAAGTTTTATAAAACATTACAAAAATGTTTTAAAACTACCTAGTTTTGTTGAGGCTTTTTTAAAAAGTTCCTATCCACAGCAAACCAACTACACACGAAAGAAAGCAACTCTCTAACTCAGTAACACTGATGGTTTTGGGCATCTGGATAAATATTTATTTCCAAAAAATGGATTAAAGTTACTAAAAGTAACAGAAGTTGTATAGATGTGCTACATTACTGGGATGCTTAAAGATCATTTCCAAACTTATTATCTAAAAATCCTGTTCTTTCTTTATTTTTAAAGCTCTAGAAGACAATTCCTAAATAAATTCTAGTTGGATTAGCATGTACCTAAGGGTAAAAATATAACTGAAATTATTCTTACCTGGTGTTGCACATCAGAATTTGTTGGGCAGTTCAAACTAATTGGATCACACTCCTCTGCTAGGGATTAAAAAAAAAAAAAAAAAGATGCAAGCTTGATAAAGAAAGCATATACTCTGTGGCTGTAAGGCCTAAAATTAAGACTCAATATTATGTGCTGTTTACATCTGGTAAAACCAGGAGGACCTTGAATGGCCCAGCTGCAAGTTCCCCTCCCCGCTCTGCTCCTGTGGATAAAACCGCCAGCTAAACAACGCTCCTTTTCAAGGGGACCAGGCACAGTCCCTGCTTATCCCTGAGCAGTGGGTTTCAGTTCCCTGCCAGACTACTGAATTATTCAGACAAGTCATCACATCCTTCCCTGGGAACCAGGGGTCACACACCCTCTTGAGAGGACAGCGCTTGTCACCCACAGCCCCTGGTTGTTCACTCTGTTCCCAAGTGCAACCCCCATGCGACCCTGCATGGGGTGCAGCGTCCTCCCTCTCCAGGCTGTGAATATCCGTGACTCACAAGCTACTGTCAATCTCACCTGCCCAGTGTCAGGTGTCCTGTGTGTGGCCATCCCCATAACCCCAGGGCAGGATCCCTCCCTCACCAACAGGGTGAACAGGAGGTAGTCCAAACACATTCCCCTCTGATAACCTTACATCAGATTCCACGGTGTTCACTGTTTGACAGTTTACTAAATCTCTCAGACAGCAGAGTGGGATTATACTTGTCTTGATAGCTCACCCTCCTAAAAATCAAACCAAAACCATTTCAGTTCTATGGTTAAAGTGGGGATTGCCAGTGAAAGTCAAAGGAACATGATAGGCATGTGAAATGTCTAACACCTTTCGGAATTAACTGGTAGGAAGGAAATTCCATCCTTAGGTTGTCTTACATATGTGTTAACTTCACAGTTCCCCAACTTGTGGTGAAGATTGTACAAATGCATTAAAAACCGATTTTGTTCCATCAGATTTTAATCTTTTTTTTTTTTTGGCAGTACACGGGCCTCTCACTGTTGTGGCCTCTCCCGCTGTGGAGCACAGGCTCCAGACCCGCAGGCCCAGCGGCCACAGCCCACGGGCCCAGCCGCTCCGCGGCACATGGGATCCTCCCGGACCAGGGCATGAACCCGTGTCCCCTGCACCGGCAGGTGGGCCCCCAACCGCTGTGCCACCAGGGAAGCCCCCAGATTTTAATCTTTAACCACAGAATTCAACATCGCACTCTAACCTTGAAAATCGCCAGTAATATATTATGTTATGAAAGAAATGTTTAGTGGCATGTAAAATTTTAGTTAATAAAGCCCTTACTAGAGAATCATTTAATTCAAGGTTCAAAAGTTAGGACTGAGTGACAGATTAATTCATCTATTTATTTTTACATTCCTTAACATTCACTGACCTATTATAGGCTGCGCTGATAGATTTATTCATATAAGGGGCTATATTTATTGCTGCCTACACAATTCTGACTAAAGGCCATTTTTTCCTTAACATCATTATCTGCAAAATTTAAACTAAAAGCACGGTCTCTTATTAAGAATCCATACGGTATCTTTTTAAGCTGGAGCAGTAGAGAGCTTACCTAGCCTTCTGTTTCTCAAGACAGTCCCAGCTCTCTTGCACCAGAATCACCCGGGGTTGCCTGTTAACAATGCAGATTCCTGGGCTCCACTCCAGACCTTCTGAATTGGAATCTCAGGGACCCCAGAAATCTGACACCTAACAAGCACCCCACAGAATTCGGATGCACACTAATTTTTCACAGCAAAAAGTCACAGATATGTGACTTCAGTCATACTAATTCTCACAATGGCCAGCGTCATAATTGTTAACCCAGCATTATTGGACAAGTGAGGCTTTTTATTTCCCAATGCAATGTTAGCCTGAAATTAAAAAGCAACTTTTTCTTACATGGTCCCCCAAGCACTCCTGTGGTTGCACCCCTCTCCCTCCCCTCTACCCTCCATAAAAGAAAACACCTTCGGGGCTTCCCTGGTGGCGCAGTGGTTGAGAGTCCACCTGCCGATGCAGGAGACATGGGTTCGTTAGTTTTACATTTTTCTTCTTTTGTTTATGTTCTCCGCAGCAAATAGATGGCATTATAACAAGTTATAAAGGAAGATGAAGTTTTTGTTTTGTTTTTTTTTGTTTTTTTTTTAAAGGAATTCACTGGACTTCTAGTCAAACAAGGTGGATTGAACACATGCATTTATCTCCTCCCCAAGACCTCAACAAATGGCACTACAGGAATAAAATGTACAAATACGCAGGGCAAAGAGGATAGGAGAGGAGATGGGCAGTGTATAAAACGCCCGGGACTTCCCTGGTGGTCCAGGGGTTAAGGCTTTACCTTCCACTTAAGGGGGTATGGGTTCGATCACTTGTCGGGGAGCTAAGGTCCCACATGCCTCAGTGCCAAGAAACCAAAACATAAAACAGAAGCAATATTGTAACAAATTCAATGAAGACTTTAAAATTGGTCCGCATCAAAAAAAGAAAAAAAAAAAAAAAAAAAAAGAATGGCCACCTTTGTATGTGTGTCATAACTGGGGGAGGAGTTGGTTTGCTAAAACAGGAGACTGTCAGGACTCTCCGTCATGGCTGAGTGGAAGGCAGTGAACTTGTGGAATGAGTGGGACCAGGTCACGGTAAATCGTGCGGGAAGGAGGGGCTTTTAGTTTCATGTTACAACAAGGAAACCTATCAGCAAGATACTGTCGGTCAACTGGCAAGATGAGAAATCATCTAAAATACAACACATTGGCCTGCTAGTTTTCAGGCAGACATTTTTGCTTAGGGATTATTTTGGCGATCTCCTGAGTACTTGTTTATTTTCTCCTTTTTCAAACTGAACTAGTACTTCTACATTTAGTTAACGGATTATTCCAAATGTCATCCATGCTTAAGTTCAAATTTCTCAAAATAATTAACAATAAAATCAGTTTAGGGCTTCCCTGGTGGCGCAGTGGTTGAGAGTCCGCCTGCTGATGCAGAGGACACGGGTTCGTGCCCCGGCCAGTGAAGATCCCACATGCCGCGGAGTGGCTGGGCCTGTGAGCCATGGCCGCTGAGCCTGCGCGTCCGGAGCCTGTGCTCCGCAACGGGAGAGGCCACAGCGGTGAGAGGCCCGCGTACCGCAGAAAAGAAAAAAAAAAAAAAAATCAGTCTACTTCTCTTTAACTTTACATCCGCTATTTAATTTTTTTTGAACAATGGAAGGGCAGTAATGCCAGAGAAGATGAAGATGGTAAAATCTTGATTGCTTTATGATGTAGTTATGTGCAATTTCCCCTCACTAGGCATAGTGCCTCAAAAATCAGAATTCTTTTTCCACAGACATTTTCCTCTCAAAATATGAAGAGTCACATTGCCTTCAGAACCCTCAAGCCAGCAGTTTCTACGAGATACAGGAATTCTGTGATATAAGATAAACCCCAATCTTAAATTAGTCCTGAGTTTGGTGCCTACAGATCCTCACAGAGCACCTATCACAACAGAAGCCTGACAGAATGAACCTCCCGAAATCTCTAAAATCAGGGGAGGCAGAAGCTACACGTTTGTTCCCGACAAGAAAACAGGTATAATAACACCTCAAAAACGTGCTGATCATTGAAATCACACTAGAGTCCCACAGTTGATTTATGGTAAAAGCACATTATTGAGAGCCACTCTAGTGTGGACCGTGTTAAGGGACTATGTTGTACTGTCCAGGGGAAAAGTAGGAGTATACTAGAATTATAATGAAGACTTTGTGAAACATACTAATTTTTTGAAGAAAATACATTTTGAGGACTTTTTAAATCATATGGAAATGGTTCAAGCTAATTACAAACAACTCCTCTATTAAATATAGTAGCCCCCCTAGAATTCACTTAAGTGTCAGAGTCTGAATTGTTCTTAATATAATTAGATTACATTTACTTTTTTAAAAAATAAATTTATTTATCTATTTTTATTTTTGGCTGTGATGGGTCTTCATTGCTGCATGTGGGCTTTATCTAGTTGCGGCGAGCGGGGGCTACACTCTGTTGCGGTGCGCGGGCTTCTCACTGCGGTGCCTTCTCTTGTTGTGGGGCACGGGCGCTAGAGCGCAGGCTCAGTAGTTGTGGCGCACAGGCTTAGTTGCTCCGCAGCATATGGGATCTTCCCGGACTAGGGCTCGAACCCGTGTCCCCTGCACTGGCAGGCAGATTCTTAACCACTGTGCCACCAGGGAAGCCTACATTTACTTTTAAGCTGTAAATTAGTCTCTTCACTAATTATACATGGGCTTTGTTTCCCTAAAAACAACTTCAGTGAGAAAATTACCATAAGCATTTAACGATGATACTGGCTCCATTATGGTATATTTGAAAAAAATACTGTGGACATTAAATTGTTATTAAATGCAAATGTTGGATATTACATAGAAGACGATGTATTTCTTGGAGATAAGAAATTATGTGCTTAATAACACTTCCCCGCCCCCCCCCATGAACAAGGACAGAGGAAAGATCTGGAGTTACTTGTCAACTCACCACCATTTTAATTAATTTTAATTAAGGTTTTGTAAAACTCAAATTCTAGGAGAAACCCAACGGTACAGTTACTGTATTATCAGGCTGCTAAGCAACAATCTCTTTCTCTTAAAACAGGAAATCATGTTCAAGAGTGATAGAAAAGGTCTTCAGATAGTTGCTGCGGCCCAGTCTACCTAAAACGGTGGTTCCACTCTTGCCTCTCCGATACAAAAGCTTTCAACAGTCCTCTACCCTGATTGCTCACGATTCTTTTGCCAGGTTTCCCTCCACCCCTGTCAGATGCTTGTTGGGAGTCAGGTGCTGTTCCAGTCTCGTTTCATTGAATTCTCACAAGCACCCAGGGAGGTCGGTGTAATATTTTCCTCTCGGCACTGCAGACTGGACACTGGGACCCTGAGCCATGAGGTCAACTGCTGAGTCCTCTCAGAGCTGGCGGTCTGGCTGCAGCTCGGGTGTCTCTTACATGTCTCCTACATGTGGCACGCCACATCCTTTTTTTAATATAAATTTATTTATTTATTTATTTATTTTTTGGTTTTGTTGGGTCTTCGTTTCTTCTCTAGTTGCGGCGAGCGGGGGCCACTCTTCATTGCAGTGCGCGGGCCTCTCACTGTCGCGGCCTCCCTTGTTGCGAAGCACAGGCTCCAGACGCGCAGGCTCCGTAGCTGTGGCTCACGGGCCCAGTTGCTCCGCGGCATGTGGGATCTTCCCAGACCAGGGCTCGAACCCGTGTCCCCTGCATTGGCAGGCAGATTCTCAACCACTGCGCCACCAGGGAAGCCCCCACGCCACATTCTTGAAGCTTCTTAGGCAGGCTCTCAAAGGGAGGTCTGTGTCCCACCCACTCAGGTTTGCATTAAAAACACAGGTTTCTGGGCCTGACCCCAGACCCACCACATCATGATTTTGCAGTAGCGGAGTCCAGAATCTGCATTTTAAACTAGCTCCCCAGGTAATTCTTCACTGCATCCTAAAAATCCAAGGAACACGGCCCAACATGGCCTCCGATTCGTCCTGGTGGCCTGACTTGCACCTTCCACTTTCTTGCTGAACTAGGCAATCACAGCTTGGGGAATTCAGGACACTGAGAAGTCATTCGTGGAGAGGGGAAAGGGCAAAGTGTGCTTGGGAGAAGCCTCCCCGAGTACAGCCAGGATTTGGGCTCAAACCTGGCCTTCAGCCTCTTCTCCCTACACACCACTGCCATTCCTGGGACGTGCACAGGGGGCAAAAGGAATGCAACTCTAATGATGTCATTTCAGAGAGCAGGAAGAAGAGTCTGGTGAGTGGAGAATGAGGGAGGGGGACTTGGCAGAACTACAGACTTAACCACAGGTGGGCCCTGCCAGGGAGCTCCCAACCCCGCAGCCCAGTGACCCTGTGACACCCATCACCACAAGGGCTGCTGGGGAACCCCACAGCAGGCTGTGCTGGGAAGTCTTTCCTCTCCAGGAAGCCGGGGGCCCCCTGCCATCTCTGAAGCTGCTCAGATCTGATTGTTCCCCACCCCTCCTCTCTGGCTGGTCAGCAGAGCACAAGGTAAACGCTCCAGTGCGATAAGCAGCAGCTCAGCCTCCATACTGGATACAGCCTTGCAGGCTGCCCCAGGGGAAATTAGGAAAGGCTCAGTCAGGCCTTTGTGGTCTGCACCACGCCTGCGACATTCACCTGTGGATCATAAAAGCAAGCTCTTTTTGCTTTGGGGCCTGACAGCATCCCTTGCCCCTTGTCTGCTAACAGAACCCTCTTTACTGTGGTTTGAGTAGAACTGACTTCATGCCCTCCGCCCCCCATCCTCCAACCTCAAGGCTCAGACCTGGTCACCCCTCCATCCTCCGACAACAGCAGCTGATACAGGGATGGCCACACGACCAAACTGCTCCTTTCACGATTTGCCCCTAAAATTGTGCCATGTGTGCTGGGGGAAAGGCTCCCTGTTGCCCCGGCATCTTTAGCTGCACCAAGTAAAGCTGGAGGTGTCAAGAGACTATCTTTCCCACCAAGTGGGGAAAGCCTGCTCGAGTATGGAGCCAACACAGAAGACAGAGCCATTGTGGGGGGAGTGGGGGACTGAGCCTGAGACATCATTTAAATGCTTGGATTTAGCAGCACCCAAAGACTCTAAACTACCAAGTCCCCCCACCATTTTAAACTAATTTGAGCTACATTTCTGACACTTGCAACCCACAGTCCTGGCTTTCTTCATTTTATGCATGTTAAAAACACCATAGGAATTTGATGTATAATTTGCTATAAAATAATCTCTACATTTTAATAAGAAACTTCATACCAGAGAAGGTCAAATCATACACTAAATTATCAGTATGTTTCTGTTTTACAATTTTAGAAAATGAAAAATTACTTTGACTAGTGCTTTGTTCAAGACATGAAAGTAATCACAAGTTTAAATTGCTACTTTAACTGTACATACCTTTAGGGAGTCCCGTGTCTTGAATGGGATATTTGTCTGACTGTAGAAACCAACAAAAGAGGAGTGTTATTTTTAAACACCGTAGTCAATTATAAGATCAAAGTGAAGGGAAAGCTTTGTCTTGGGAAAGTCATGATTTTAATTTAAATCCTTGCAAGTTTTTAGCCTTGGACCCATTGCTTGCTTTCATTCTCAATTTTATAGAAATGAAACCAAGGTGGATGAGAAGTTAATGTTGGAACATGAAACAGAAGAAGCCTTCAGCTCTGACCACTAAACCACACTTCCTCTCTTTTCTGCAGTGCTCTTCTCTCTATTTCCTGCAGCTCAAAATTGAGGGACATTTCTGGTAGTGAATTATGGGGAAAGACCCATCTCTTCTCACCATTTCTGTGACATTCATTCGGGCCAATAAGCATGTGTTCTGGGCAGTACTCAAAATTGGAGAGCTCTGTCACGGGTTGACTAGGACAGGAGTCAAAAGGTAACTATCCCACTAATTGCACGAAGATCTATGAATTAGTTACCCATTATGCACAATTATGCACAATTCCCCAATGCTTTAGTTGAGGGCAGTACTGTTACAGGGAATTCAAAATAGCAAATGCTCTTACAATCACATCTTTCTTTGTTGGTACCGACAAATATGCAGGTATCTAAGCTTCTGGAAGCTTCTACTGCAGATTATACAATGTAGTCATTTTCTAAAGACTTCCATGAGAGGAGTGGGGATGCACCCAATCTCCCTAGCCTGTCCTCTGACACCGGCACAGTTCCCACCATCATCTGCATCTGGGCCTTTGGGTCTATAGTCCTCCAGCCTAAAAAAAAAGAAAACTGTACCTCCCAACTCTCCTGTAAGTCTCATCACTATCTTCCTTGGACAGAGGAGGAAAAGAAACAAATGTGGAAACAGGGGTTCTGTTTTAAACACCCTTTCCTGGAGTTTCTTTGGAGCTAGGCAGTAAAGTTTCAGAACCTTCAAGAAGCCTCCAACCCCTTTCCACAAAAGAAATCAATCAATCATCCTTACGGTATCAGTTCAACCTGTGAAGGGGCTGAAGTCTAAGGTCAGACACACTGGTGGTCAAGCGTGTCTACATGACTGAGCCCCAGTAACACTCTGGACCCCAAGTGTGGGGTGAGCTTCCCTGGTTGTCAATACTCTGTGTGTATCATCACACATCGTTACTGAGACAAGTAAACACTGTCCACACAATGTCACTGACAGAGGGTAGCTGAAAGCTCCATGCTTGCAACTTTCCTGGGCCCTGTCCTATGCTCCTCTTCCTTTGGTTGACTTTAATCTGAATACTTTTGCTGTAATAAACCACAATCCTGGGTGAAAAAAGAAATCATCAATCAATCATCAATCACAGAGAACCTAAAAATCAAATACTTTTCCCCTAGACTAAATCCTTCTCCAAACTCTGCTCCCCAGAGCATGGAAAACACATCTGTACCATAGGGCTTATCAGGCTCTTTTCAAAGTATTTGTCTATTTCCTCAGACAGACTGTGAGTGTTTCAAGAGAAGGGACCATGATCTTTGCATCCCCAGATTCTGACTCTGTTCAGACTACATGAACGAACAAGTGCAGGTTTCCTGGAGAGACTGACAGTTGAGATGGGCCTAGAGAATGCCCAGGACTCAGATGACCGACAGAAAGGAGCATGGTGATTGCAGATGGTGGGCACGGAGGAGCAAGGCCAGGTGGTTGGAAGACGGGCCAGCCTGTAGGGCAGATGCATGCTGGAGGTGGAAAAGGAAGACAGGGTTGGACACGAAATAATGGAGCCAGTTTCCATGGAAGACCCTGCAAAGAAGGCAAAGGGATTTAGGAAGGCTGCCATTCTAGGATCTCAGGAAGCTTGGCTCATTTAACACTGCTGTCTGCTTCGTGCCCCACTCTGCATATGGGAAGACGGTCAGCACAGCCTCGCAGGAAGTCAGGCAAGCAAATAATTCCCACACAATGCGATAAAAAGTAGGGACTATGGGGCTTCCCTGGTGGCGCAGTGGTTAAGAGTCCGCCAGCCGATGCAGGGGACACGGGTTCATGCCCCGGTCCGGGAGGATCCCACATGCCACGGAGCGGCTGGGCCTGTGAGCCATGGCCACTGAGCCTGTGCGTCCAGAGCCTGTGCTCCGCAATGGGGGAGGCCACAACAGTGAGAGGCCCGCGTACCACAAAAAAAAAAAAAAAAGTAGGGACTATGGATAAGGCAGGACCCGAAGGCCCCAAGGCTGAGAAGCCTTCCCAGATAAGGAACACTTGGGCTGAGTGGCGGGTTGCATAGGAGTTCATTATGTGAGGAAGCAGGGAGGGGCCAGCACCAAGGGTATCCCAGGACAGGCGGGAGGGCGTGGGGCATTTGAGGAGCAGCAAATAGCTACACACAACTGGGGGACACACATCAGGGGGACGTTGAGACATGGTCACAGAGGACCTCATCTGCCATGTCAAGGACCATGTATTTAATCCTGGAAGGAATGTTATAGTTGAAATGTGTCCCCTCCAAAAATACCTCGAAGTCCTAACCCCTAGTACCTCAGACTGACCTCATTGGAAATAGGGTCATTGTAGATAGAATTACTTAAGATGAGGTCATACTGAGGTCATTAAGGTAGGTCCTTAATCCAGTAGGACAGACGTCCTTGTAAGAGGAGAAGAGATAACAAGACACAGACACACAGGGAGAAGACTGCCACGTGCCACCAAAGGGAGAGAACGAAGCGAATGAGCTACAAGCCAGGGGAGACCAAGAACTGCCGACGACCATCAGAAGCCAGAAGAGGGGCTTCCCTGGTGGCACAGTGGTTAAGAATCCGCCTGCCAATGCAGGGGACACAGGTTCAAGCCCCGGTCCGGGAAGATCCCACGTGCCGCGAAGCAACTAAGCCCATGCGCCACAACTACTGAGCCTGCGCTCTAGGTCCCGCGAGCCACAACTACTGAAGCCCGCATGCCTAGAGCCCGTGCTCCGCAACGAGAGAAGCCACCACAGTGAGAAGTCTGCGCACCGCAACGAAGAGTAGCCCCCGCTTGCCGCAACTAGAGAAACCCCACGTGAAGCAACAAAGACCCAACACAGCCAAAAATACATTTTAAAAATTAAAAGAAAAAAAAGTGGTAACAGAGGTAAATCAACAGTGTATGCCCATCTGACACATGGGCAGCCCGCCTTTACTTTAAGGTTGTCCTATTTTTTCTTTCAATCTCAAGTTAGATATTTTGATTTCTGAAGAATTGGTAATTAAAAATAGATAGTATTAAAAGTAGACAAGCAGATAAAGACCTCACGTAACCTAAGAAGACCACTTCTGATATGTGCAAAATGAGAACTGAGTCTAACACCATTTTTAACCTGGAGAAACCCCAAGTTTATTATGTCACAGAGAAATATCATGAAAAAGAAATTTATCTTGGAAAACCTTACTTTAGGGTTTCAAATTTCATGTAAGTACGAAGTAATAAAAAATATAAAGAAATAACAAAGGGGAAAAAGGAAAAACAGGAGTCATCACCATTAATGTAAAAGTTGTAACCTACCATATTAAGGGATATAGTGCTAGGGTCTGTGTCTTCCACTGGCTCCTTTGTCAAATGATCTGTAAAGAGAACAAATAGAGAGCATTTTCTTTAACTCAGAAGCACAGTGTGTCCTTTGATAACTGTCTTCATATTGACACAAGCTACCCCAATCAGTTTGCAGAGAAGCTTACTTTCAGTCATTAGTGGAGACAAAATAAGAAAGAATGAGTTCAGGCTGCATCAAGAAAGTGATGATGACTAATAAACTACATTAAAAAAATATTTTGGAACAGTTTACTTATAAATATCTACAAATACTCAGAGGTACAAATAACTACAAATTAGGTAAACGTGATATTAATGACTCTTTTGCATATTGGATTTTGAGACAGGCTGGGACCTGGGACCCTTTACTGGAGTGCTTGCACCTGGACAAACATCTCCTCAAGCAACAAGAGTACAAAGAAACTATAAAAGACTAAAAATAACTGCATGCAAGTGCCGTTGGGCAAATTATGAACAACATACAGAAAAGAATACAAAATGGGCACAAACCAACTGCCATTTCTGAGGTGCCGGGAGCAAAAGCAGGGTACTGCACGTGATCCCTGCACACAGCACCACCAAGGGGGTGGTCAGGCCACCTAAGCCACACCTCAGGCCCGACCCACCATTCCACTCCCACCCTCACCCCATTTAAGGGACTAACTCACCGCGCCCCCCCAGGACAGCAAGCAAGCGCACCTGTTTCTTGTTTTTACCCCTCATGCTGCAACACGAGTCCCAATAAAGCATTGCCTGAGTTTCTCGTCTGGTCTCTTATCAATTTCTATTGATTAAAGAGTCCAAGGACCCAGGTCGGCAACAATCTGATTATAACTTTGAGCAAGAAAATTAGGAAAAAAAGCTCCCCCTTTCCAAGACAGTTTACGAAACATCTGCCAGAAAACTATCTTGCTCGACAACCATATCTGTCTGAATGGGATCCTCGGTATTTTGTGCAGTCACTACACAACCTGCAAAACCCTAAGTGGCCAGCCTTGGGCCAGTCAAGATTCATCTTTCATTTTTCTCCCAAATCTTCATTAAGTACATACTGTGGCCTAGGCACTAGGTCCTGGGAATGCCTTGGGGGATCCAAACAAACAAAACAGGTCAACTTATGGAGATCATTTGTTTGTTCTCCCCAGACGTTTCCCATTCGAAAATGTGTCCAGACTTCTCACATTTCTCTCCCCGCAGGTGTTGACAATGCCCAAAGGAGAAGCAGTGTGAAGGGAACATCTCTTTGTTTTATGACAGGCTACAGTCACTGGAGAGATTAAAGGAGGTGGCCCAGAGGAGCAGGGGCAAAAGGAGAGAGTTTTTGCCAGTGTCCCCCCAATGGAGCAGGGGACAGACACTGCAGCTCCACGAGTGGGGACTGTGCCGTGGTCCTTAGCAGAGCCCAGAGGTGGCAAGACCACATCAGGGAATGCACGGAGGGGGCTAACCCCTGGATCCCAGGGTTCCCAGCCCCACAGAGAAACAAACCCGTGATTTGGGTCTGCAAGAGAAACAGAGGGCTCCTGGACCTCAAGAGTCTCCTCAGGCTTGGACAACAAGGACATCAAGCCCACCCGGATGCCCTAAAAACTCAAGGCCCCTCTTTTTCCAAGCACCACATCATCCTCTTAGGTTCCTATATGACCCTAAGGAAGGGGCCAGGCCCCAGTTTGGACTGAAATGGAATTTCCTGCCAGCCCAGTAGATTACAGACTCAGACCTGGATTTAAGTCAATGTAAAGAAAACAAGATCAAGTTGTGTTGCTAACTCCACCCTGAGTTTACAGAACTCCTGCTGCCCAAGGAAAGGAGAAGGCAATTATCATACAGAGCGCTTGGTGTTAAGACAGTAGAAATGCAGAATGATATGGAAACACAGGAGGAACACAAGGCTAGCCTGGGGTGTCTAGCCTGGGGTGTCTGGTGGGGAGTAAAGAGAGGGTAGAGAGGAGCCTATAGAGGAGAGGACACTTGAGTCCAGAAGGATGAGTTGAAGCTAGCCAGGAGCCAGGGAGGGAAAAGCATTCTAGGTAGAGGGAACAGCATAGGCGAAGGCCTAGAGAGGAAAAAGAACGGGACACATGAGCATGCTTCAAATAGGTCCAGCCGGACACCTGCGTTCGGTTTTCCAGTTTTTCCTTTCTATCCTTCTCATGTCTAGCTCCTGGCTGGGGAGCGGGTAGTAGAAGCCACCATGAGTAGCCTCCAGTCCTTTCTTTCCCTCCTATCACAGCCTAGTCTCAACCGCTTAATTTTCACCAAAGTGTATCTGGATGATAAAACTTTTTTTTTTTGGCCACGCGGCCTTGTGGGATCTTAGTTCCCCAGCCAGGGATTGGACCTGGGCCTTCAGCGGTGAGAGCGTGTTGTCCTAACCACTGGACCGCCAGGGCATTCCCTGGATGATAATACTTTAAAAGCTTACCTCCACTAGGGGGGTGGAATTTTAATAGGAATCCTGTGCGGCTATTGCCCACCAAGTCTATGACAAGTTAGGCCTGTTTCCTACAGAGACATTAGTACGCGAGGAAGGAAAAAGACGAAGAGGAAGAAAATGGAGGAGATATAGCTGGGAAAGGCAGAATTACCCCAAAAGCAGCAGTGAGAATTTAAACAGGACAGTTAAAGGGAAGGCACACAGGGCTTGGGAGGAGAAGGCTTGGGTCCTCACCGCCACACCGCTGAGACCTAGTGGCCTGACCTTGAATGAGTCTAGCGGTACGACCTTGGATGACTCATGTTAAGTGTTCCCAGCCTCGGGCTCTTCCTCTGTAACAGGAGGGGGTCCACGTGGCTGGTTCCCACACCCAGCTGATCATCATTATTCTGGTCAGGTCAGGTTTGGGAACGACTCCCCCTGAGAATCTCTGCCTCAGAGGGTGATGGGGTGAACAGGACCACAAGTGTTCGGAGGCCCAAAGTCTCTTGCTTTGGTCTGAAACCTCTGAGAATAGATGGAATTTAAGATGGGAAGGGCACAGAGGATTTAGAGGGGTTTTTTTGTTGTTTTCTGAAGCACAACAGCAAAGTGAGAGGGCAATCGGGAAAGGCTGAGGCGATCAGGAAAGGCTGAGGACCAGTCTTAGAGGCACTTTCAGGTCTTTTATTATTTTCATTCGCATGGTTGTGCCTGTATCAGCTTCTGACGTAGGCCAGGCTGGGGTCAAAGTTCTTCCTTACGCGTTATTGCCAGATCCGCTCACAGACCCAGGCCCACTTGTTCCACCTGATCCCGGGCCTTCCCCCTGGCCCTTGCTGTAGTTCACGCAGAAGCACCTTTGTGCTCACAGGCCCGTGTTGTGTACCAACAGATTATTTGGAGGAGGGCTGATCCTGGTTATTTGAGACTAGTCTAGAAGTAAGCAGT
The DNA here is from genome assembly GCF_000442215.2 of Lipotes vexillifer. NCBI lineage: Eukaryota > Metazoa > Chordata > Mammalia > Artiodactyla > Lipotidae > Lipotes > Lipotes vexillifer. The sequence continues at coordinate 1,317,293 of NW_006779738.1, forward strand.
TGTCCTGAAGTATTTCTGAGCTCTTGGAGCCACATGTTTACATTATTAGTATGAAATCAAACAGTTTACTCAGAAGCTTTAAAATGTTTATTTTTACAGGCCCCAGGTTAACAGCCGGCTGGGCCTCTAGGCAAGGCTCTGATATCAGATGGGGCACGAAGAAGCCGAAACAGAAAGGGGGATCGTGCGAGCTCCGAGGTGGCAAGGCCGGCAGCTCAGCCAGAGGTGGGTGGGGACCTTCCTCCTGATCCTGGCTGTTGCTCTACTGTCCCAAAGCTGCCTCCATTCTCCTGGATTGGTGACTCTAAAGAAGGCAGAGGTCACCCCAGATTAGCTGGTAATTGATCAAAGGGGGTCTCACCGATGGCAATGAGAATGATGTTTAATTCACATGAGCATCTTCTGGGGAGGTCCTCAAAAGGCCTGAGTGAAACCCATGGTGAGCTGATGCCACTCAGCTGCTGGAAGGGCACCCGGCCTGGCTCCCGGAGGCCCCAGGAGACAGCAAGCAAGGCCAGCTGCAGTTACTTGTTTCTCTGGGCCTCAGGTGCCTCATCTGTAATATTCAGGGGGAGGGGCGACAGAGAGCCTCCACGTGCCCTTCCAGCTTTAAAAGTCCATAAGCGGTGAGAAGTAGGGGCCCCAAAGGTGAAAAGAGCATCTTCAGGTGACGGTCACTCCAACACAAGAAGCCCAGTTACAATGAGAGCTCCCACTTATCCAGTACCCCTCCCCGCCCACCCACCCCATCGCCCCATGCTGCCTGGTTTACACACAGCCCCGTTTCATCCTCACAGTAACCCTGAGAGAGGGCCAAGTGTCCCCTTTATCCATACTGAGTGCCCAAGGTCACAGGGCAAAGGAAGCAGCAGAATTTGGATCTGGGACTTTCTGACTTCAAAATCTACCCGTTTTCCACTACCTTCGGGTTGCTTGAAGTGGTTCAATGCATTGACCACCTGATAACAGACTGTCCTGGGGGGATCTCTGTGTCCAAATTTCCCCTTCCTATGAGGGTAGCAGTTACATTGGATGAGAGCTCCCTCTGATGACCTCATTTTAACTTCACTGCTTCTGTAAAGACTTTATTCCCAAATCAGGTCACGTTCTGAGGTACTGGGGGTTAGGATGCCAAAAAAAATTTTTTTGGGTGGGGAGCACAGTTCAACCCACAATAGTCCACCCTCTGGCCCCCAAATTCATGTCCTTCCCATGTGCAAAAGACATTCACCCGACATCCCCCAAAGCTTTCATCATTCCGGCATCAACTCTAAATGCAAAATCTCACCTACCCATCATTCACTCAAAGACCCAGCTCTCGTCAGCTCCTGAATCAGAATCCCCAGGAGCCCTGGAGACTGTGGGCTGCACCCGGCAGCCTCTCCACCAGGAACGATCTCGGACTGTCCAACACAGACGCAGGTAAGCTGCCCAAGAGCAGCACGTCACGTCCAGACCTCTCCCTTTATGAATCACATTAGATAAGGGCCAATAGTTCCTCAAGACAGTTCCTCAAAGGAAGTTCAAAGATCTCCTCTAAAGATGTCCTTTCAGAGAAACAAAGAGGGAAGCGTGTCAGAGCTTCCTGGCTTTCCCGATCATCAGGAAACAAAAGAGTGGGGCCTTTTGTGCTTCTTAGTGAAAAAGTAAAGGCAACTCTTTGAACTCAGTGATTTCAGAGTTCATTTATTTTCCCTCTGTTATTATTTTTTGTACCCAGGCTTTTCTTTTGACCTACAGCTGTTTTCACTACTGATTCTAAGGAAGCCCTAGAGTCCTAACCGTATTCAGGATTACAGAAGCTCTCAGGGCAGCAGCGCTAACACGCTGCTAAGTGTACCTTCTTCTCTGTCTGGCAGCAGCCCTGCTCTGTCGTCCCTGCACCTCAGAGCAGGGGCTGAACAAGCTGAGAAAGGACCAGGGATCAAGAAGGTGCCCCTCTAGAGCGACTTCTCTGGATGATGGCCAAGCTGAGGGGGAGGGGAGGGGAGGGAAGAGATGAACCAAGGGATGAAAGAGGAATGCAGACAAGGGGGAAATACTTGGGTAGAGAGAAGAAAACTTAGAGGCATTGTAAGAAAGGGAAAGAAATGAAGTGGGCATTGGAAAAACCCAGAGGACGGGGAAGGAGAAAGAAGGAAGGGAGAAAGGAAAACCGCAGCCTGTCAGCACTCTCTGGTGGATGTTGGTGAATGAAATGGCTGGTCCAGCCTTTCAAATGAGGGTGCTGCTCGAAGTGCTTCCCCCTTTAGTCCTGGTTTCTGCTCCCAGTGCTACTGGAGTTTGCAAGAAGGACAGGGTGCCACATCAGACCCACCCAAGTGCGGAGGAGGGCTCAGAGGAGTGCATGAGGAGTGAGATGCCGCCTATGGGGCTGTCCTGGGCCGGTCTCTAAGGCCAGGGCTCCCAGGGAGCAGCCCAGTGTGCAGTGCAAACAATACCCCGAGGATGAACAAAGGCAGAACATATGCTGATGTGCTCCCTGGCCAAGGGCACTTACTTAGCTCACTGTGACGAAGCAATGAACTGTACCATCTCCCCAACTCTCCCGACTTTCAAAGCCTCTTTCTTTGTTTCTGTCCTTAATGTATGTATGAACATGAACCAGATTTTATTCACTTTCAACAGGCAACTCTGACTCATTCCACGATGGATGGTTTATTAGTGGTAGAGGTGGAATGAGATGGCCACACTGTAACCAGCATGACTATTTTCCTGCCAGTGTAAATTTTCTCAGGGCAAAGAGTTGTTTTTTTAATTAAGTTCATACAGTATAATAATAGATACCCACCTTTGTTATATGCATGTGGATATACAAACATCTTTATTTTTTTTTAACTTTACAAGGTAAACCCAGTTAACATATCTAACTGAATCAGTTCCTAAGACGCCAATATGGGAAGAGCTTTTTCTGCCCACAGTTTGATGAATAGGTGGTTACATTTTATATCTTTCATTCATTTACTGAGATGATAAGTATTTAACCAGGGCTTACTAAGTGCTGGGTACTGGGCCAGGCGTTGGAGAAAAACGGTCGAGCAAAACAGACATGCCCTCTGTCCAAGAACTTATAGTCTAACGGGGGAGAGAGACAATGGTGAAATCTTCACAGCTAGAAAGGGTGACAGGTGCTGGAAGGGTGCACCAAGATTGTGTAACATGGAGCTGAATCTACATCAGTTTTGATCTGAAATCTAAAGGGTGGGCAGGAGGTAAATGGACCGGCGGGGGTTGGCGGGAGGTGAAGGAAGCCTTCCAGGCAGCAGAAACAACTTGTGCAAAGGCCAGGAGGCAGGTGGTCCAGGGCTCTCAAGGAAACAGAGGAGGCAGGGTGGCTGCAGTGCAGACGAAGAGAAAGAGCAGGTTTGCCGACTGAAGGGAGAGCTACAGGCCCACGTACAGAGTATGGACACCACTGAAGGACTGAGGATTTACTGGAAAGTCAGCGCATGTTTCTGAGTAGAGGAATGGCGAGATCTGATTTGTTTTTAAAAGGTCACTCTGGCCACTTTTAGGCGAACAGGTTGGTGGAAGGTGAGTGTGTGGAAATACCAGTTGGGAGGTGAGAGCAGGAAATCTGGTGAGACAGCATGGTAACTGGGTCTGGGGTGGAGACATGAAAATGCCACGTAACGAGTTTTACACATTATCACCAATTGTGGCTTCATTACAGAAATGGAAGGGATGTGTCCTGGAGGTTACAGAAATGACATGAGATGTTAGAAAGAGGAAGTCATTTTTTGGGTCATATTTCTGTCCAACCCTTTGTTTCTATATGCAAGTGTGGAGATATTATATATCTTTTTTTAAACTGGAAGAACCCTCATCTAATTGATAGAATTCCAGAGTGGGAATGGACATGAGAGTATGTTTCAGATGCCTGGAGATGTTCTTCAACATCGCTGCAAGTGAGAGGGAGATCTCTACTCAGGAGGTCTCTCCCCTCTTTGTAGGAAGCCAACAAAGTCCACCTACAAGTTTGGGTTCTACCTCTCAAAGTCAAGGAGACAGGTTCTTTCCAAATGACGCCCTCCTATCATATCCTCAGGTCTCTCATCCCGCCACATGTGCTGGGATTTCCAAGTCCCTTTGTTCCAGGTTGTGAGCTTCCATTTTGGCCGGGCCAAGCAGGCTAAGTAGCATCACCGGACTTCTAGGTCCTGTAGTACTATTACTGTCATCTAAGATCCTATTAGCTGCCCTGGTGGCCTTATCACACTCTTGACTCACTGAGGCTTTTTATACATGAAGCTGTGTTTCCCAGCGCCCACCTCCTCTGGTGCCATTGATTTTGGGGGTCCCAAGCAGACCTTATATGTATCCCCATTCAGTGGGTCCCGATCAAGATCTTTTTGAATCTCCTTCACCATCATCTTTTAATGAGATGCAAAACCACTGTTAGTAAAATCTAGCTTAACACCTCTTGGCATCTTGCCAATTACATTTTCCGAAGAGAAAGTGGATGCGGACGTAAGAGGTGGGGGGCAGGGATAGGATTTCTCCCTTAATATCCCCTTCTGTCTTTCCAAACAATGAATATGGGGGAGGAGAAGGATATCCAAACCATTTACTTATCTTCCATCTCCCATGGATACAATGTTTACCATTCCTCACTTAAAGAAGAACCACTTAGGGGCTTCCCTGGTGGCGCAGTGGTTGGGGGTCCGCCTGCCGATGCAGGGGACGCGGGTTCGTGCCCCGGTCCGGGAGGATCCCGCGTGCCGTGGAGCGGCTGGGCCCGTGAGCCATGGCCGCTGAGCCTGCGCGTCCGGAGCCTGTGCTCCGCAACGGGAGAGGCCACAGCAGCGAGAGGCCC
>NW_006779738.1:1322403-1323869 GCF_000442215.2 Lipotes vexillifer
AGCCATGGCCGCTGAGCCTGCGCGTCCGGAGCCTGTGCTCCGCGACGGGAGAGGCCACCACACTGAGAGGCCCGGGAACGGCAAAAAAAAAAAAAAGAACCACTTGAAGGAGAATTTAGATCTTTCTTAAAATCTCCAGGAAACTCTCCCAGACCCAGCACATCACAAGGCCGAGTTAGCAACTTTCTGACCCACCTCCAGATACTTTCTATCTCATTCTCCTAACTGCTCAAGCCTCAAATGAACAATAAAACATTCAAGCTCCGGCCCTGCACAAGCCCAAGAAATAAAATAGGGAACACGTATCTCTAAGCAGGTATCTGTGGTTCTGTATATCTGGCTCTCTCCCTAGCCTTTCCAGCCTCAACAAAACTAGAAAAAGCCCCAGTGTGTTCTGGGGGATACATCATTCATTCATTCGCGTGTTCGACAAATATTCACTGAGGATCAGCCTAGGGTATGGGAGAGCAAGGACAGCGAATTCCTGAAAGGTGAAGTCAGAGGAAGATTTTCAGTTCAAGTGAAATTAAAGAAAAATCGAGAGCCTGGTCTCAAGAACAGACACAGTATTTTACGGTTTTTCAATTCAAGTGAGATTAAAGAAAAATCTAGATTCTGGCTTCAGGTGCAAACACAATATTTAACGATAAGGACAGAACTAGAGGCCATTCTAACCAAAGGCCTCTACAGGTGGGATCAGACGCCTGGTTTTGTGGATACTAGTTTATGAAATAGCTCCGAGGGCCAATATTTTGAACAAAATTATTTAATAAAAGTGAAACGAGGAGAGAAGAGGAGAAATGAGAAGGCACGTGAGTGGGGAGAAAGGGAGAGCTCGGGAGGAAAGAGAGAAATTCACCCCTTGCGCTCTTTTCTGCCAGAGAGAGGTTTGAGGGGCTTGTTTCAACCTGGCATCGCCGGTGCAGAACAAAGACGCTGGGGAGAGAGAGCGAGAGAAGGGGCGTCTCAGGCACGCTTGTGGGCGACTGGGGCCAGGGGGCCGCGAGGGGCGCGCGCCAGCAGCAGCCGCTCGCGGGGGGAGCCTCGCACCTCGCCCTCCGGGGCCGGGCGCCGCCGCTGTCCCCCGTCCGGCCCTGCGCGGACCTGGGTCGGGCGCCAGGGTCCAGAGTGGTCCCATGTCGCCCCTCGGGGCTCGCGGGGAGCTCGGCCCCGACAGCCCCGCAGCAGACGCGGTCGCCTCGCGATCTAGCGACCCGCGGTCCGCGCTCCAGGGTAGGGTGCGGCGCGGTGGCAACTTACCCGTGCGCACAGGGTCGTCCGGAGAAGCCATGGGGACTGGGTGGGGCCGACGGGCGCCCGAGCGGGGCCGGGCTGCCGGCGGGACAGGGGAGGAAAGCCGGGTTGCAGGGCTCCGTTGCCCTGCCTTTCGGACGCGCGCGGAGCGAACCTCTGCAGCTCCGCGCGCCCCTCCTCCGTCCGCTCCTCCCCTCTCTCCGCCGCTCTTC
>NW_006779738.1:1323922-1363470 GCF_000442215.2 Lipotes vexillifer
GGTGCGCGTCCGGTTTCAACCCCCGCGCCCCAAGACGCGCTAGCGGGTGCCCGGGTACAGCGGACCGGGGCGCGGGGAGAGTCCCCGGGTGCCCCGGAGTCCCCAGCGCCCGCCGCGAGCGCCCTTCCAGTCCTGCGCCCAGGTCTCCCACGGCAGGTCCCGCCGCGGAGCTCGCGCGAGTGCTGCCCGGGACCTGCTGCGAAGCGATTGTTAGCCTTAAAAGCCGGCTGCAGTCGCGGGTCGCTCTCCTGGCTCCCTCCTTTCGCCCTGAGTCCGGCCGCAACTCTCCTCCGCGCACAGGCCTGGGCTGAGATGCCTGGCGGCGCTCTGATGTTTAGACCATTTCCTGCTTTTTAGGCAGAGTACGCCGCTGCATGATGGCACACGCTAATAATTTCTATTTTGATTTTTCTTTGGCATTGGTTATTACATGACCTCCAGGGTACTTACAACACAAAGGGAGTGAAAAGAGGAAGCCTGATATACACTCGCACAGCCTCGCTAGAAAAATAGCTTAGGGCTCCCTCGGAAATGCCAAGGTCTAATTTTTTTAATTTTAATTTTATACCAATTACGTGCGCACAGATTGGAATCTTCCACTAAGAATATTTTTAAGATTGTTATATTTTAACTAAATCTATCATCAATCATAAATCTATTACTATACGATGGTTACAGGCAATTTAAATTTAATAGTAATCTCTTAAGGGTTTAAAATAACCTTTGTCTTCACACATAAGAATTGAAAGAGAGGAACTGATTTGAAAGAGATAACATAGCTTTTAGTCAGTTTATCGTGAAGGAGCAGCCTCTGGCTAAAAACTCAGCTCCGAAAAATGCAGGAAAGCAGCAAGTGTGTACATACCCTCTTGGCGACCAGGGGCGTGCTTTGTGCCTCTCCCCCTCTGTTTAGTAGTCCTGAGGCCCATGGCACTCTCCAGATCGGCACTTAATATGCCATGAAAGAAACGAGAGGCTCAGAGAAGAGGGTCCGGCTGGGTGTCGACCTTCTGGTGGAAAGCTCTCTGGGGAATTTGTGATGAACTTCCTTTTGGTCTGCCTTCTGATAGGAAGGGAAATTTTTGTTTGTTTGTTTTTTCGCGGTACTCGGGCCTCTCACTGCTGTGGCCTCTGCCGTTGCGGAGCACAGGCTCTGGACGCGCAGGCTCAGCGGCCACGGCTCACGGCCCCAGCTTCTCCACGGCATGTGGGATCTTCCCGGACCGGGGCACGAACCCGCGTCCCCTGCATCGGCAGGCGGACTCTCAACCACTGCGCCACCAGGGAAGCCCAGGAAGGGAAATATTTTTAAACGGTGTTTTCTCTTAGCATCCATTTTGAGGTTTGGTTTGTGGTTCTTTCTGTACTTCTCATGATGACGGAATTATTCTGAGGTTGGTTGTCAGGAACCACATAGGAAGTCGGCAACACAAGCTCAAGCGTTGCTCTGAAGCTGGTTTGCCTTTCAAAACCCTGAATTAATTCTTATCACTCCCACTCTTATTATATCAAATAGAAGACGGGTGGCAGAAACACACTTCAACGTTAATTTTTTTTTTTTTTTTTTTTTTTTTTTGCGGTATCGGGGCCTCTCACTGTTGTGGCCTCTCCCGTTGCGGAGCATAGGCTCCGGACGCGCACTTTTGTGTTTTTTTTTTTTTTTTTTTTTTTTTTTTTTTTTGCGGTATGCGGGCCTCTCACTGCTGTGGCCTTTCCCAGACGCGCAGGCTCAGCGGCCATGGCTCACGGCCCCAGCCTCTTCACGGCATGTGGGATCTTCCCGGACCGGGGCACGAACCCGCGTCCCCTGCATCGGCAGGGGGACTCTCAACCACTGCGCCACCAGGGAAGCCCTCAACGTTAATTTTTTAAAAGAAAATTGAATATATATGTTATTCCCTTTCATTCCATTTCCTTGTACCTACTTTTTGTGAATTGCAACCATAAGCCCTCATTACCTTATTTTTCCCATGTGCTTTGTGAACTCTAAAGTGTAATGCAAGTGGAACTTTTTTTTTTTTTTGTAATTTACAAAACACTAATTTAAAAACAATTATCTTTATTGGAGTATAATTGCTTTACAATGGTGTGTTAGTTTCTGCTTTATAACAAAGTGAATCAGTTATACATATACATATATCCCCATATCTCTTCCCTCTTGCATCTCCCTCCTTCCCACCCTCCCTATCCCACCCCTCTAGGTGGTCACAAAGCACCGAGCTGATCTTCCTGTGCTATGCGGCTGCTTCCCACTAGCTGTTTTACATTTGGCAGTGTATATATGTCCATGCCACTGTCTCACTTTGTCCCAGCTTACCCTTCCCCCTCCCCATGTCCTCAAGTCCATTCTCTAGTAGGTCAGCGCCTTTATTCCCATCTTGCTCCTAGGTTCTTCATGACCTTTTTTGTTTGTTTGTTTTTTAGATTCCATATATATGTGTTAGCATACAGTATTTGTCTTTCTCTTTCTGACTTACTTCACTCTGTATGACAGACTCTAGGTCCATCCACCTCACTACAAATAACTCAATTTCGTTTCTTTTTATGGCTGAGAAATATTCCATTGTACATATTGCTACATCTTCTTTATCCATTCATCTGTTGATGGACACTTAAAAACAATTATCATCCACTGGAGCTGCCAAAGGGCTACCATACAATCTATCTGCTGTCACACTGTGTCCTTCTGCTTTTCCTTCTACTGCTACCCAAAGAGGGTTTTAAAACACTCTTTAAAATAGACATTTTTGACTTTTCTTAATAGCACCTAAGTTAACTCATGAATCTCGGAATCACAATAAATGGGAATTAGTAACCAAAGAGTCAGATGTGCTGGATTTGACTCACAGGCCTGTCACCATGAGTTTGTGTTACTTTAGTACACAAAGTTACTAGTGTGCTACTTTGTGTGCACACTTTAGCACACAAAGTTTTGTTACTCAAAACTCTTGAGTCTGTAAGGATTTGTAGGATTGTGAAAGCTAAATGAAATATTGCATATATAAAATTACCTAAAAGTGCCTGGCTTATAGTAGGTACAAATAAACCAACTACTTTCCTGCCTTCATTCTTTCCTTGGAATTTAGTCTATTATGAGAAGCTCCTATTGCCTTTGTTATAAGAAATGAACCAGTATTTATTATAGGGTGCGTGTACAGCACGGATCAATGGATTGATTGATAGCCCCCTCATGCCCCAAACAAAATGCCAAGCCCTGGGAAACCAAAGTGAGAAGTCCCTGACTTTTAGGAGTGTGTGGTCAAGAGAGATCTGCAGATACTCTTTCACTGTAGAACCAAGATAATGAAAGTTTAAAACAGGAAGGGGTATGTGTGGAAGAAAGGGATTAAACACCTATGGAAGCCAAGTGGCTTGGTGGTGACCACCCTCAGACAGACAGTTTGCCATGGAAGTTTTCCTGCAAATTTTGAGACGTTTGTTTATGATACTATGGCTAAAGCCTTAAGTGGAGGGAAAGCTGTTGGTCTTGTGTCTTATCACAATGACAGTGATCAGAAATGTTATCTTCAAATGGGGAAAACAGCAACTCAAAACATAGTTTATTTGATTCATCATTGAAATATGTTGTTTTTGTTCACTTTACATCATTTTGGGTGTTACTTAAATTTATGCAACCTGAGATAAAAAGTTATATTGTTGAACCACATACTTCCTTATTTCAAAGGGTTGTTATACATTGTGTGTTAAATGAACCCAGAAAACTGGTTAGACCTGCAATGATAGCATATGGATTTAGGATTATAGGAGACTCCTTATGTTCCAGAATGGGACAGTCCCTCAGTTGAATTGGCTTGATATACCCTTGGGGAATTGTGTTTTGTGGAAGAGCCGCAAATGAGAGTTAGTAAGTTCATTTGTCTCCTTTTTGGAACAGATATTTGCGAACACTTGTCTAGAGTATGTTAAGGCAGTGGTAGTGGGTCTCTGCTGTTTTGCCACATAACTTCTCATAGTAATGCCCCAGTGTACTCCCGGAGAACCATCGTTCTGCTCTCAATCCATGTGATCAGGCTGTGGCACCATCACCACTGCCTCCTGACTCTGGGGGTTGGCAAGTGACCCAGGAATAGCCTTTCCAGACACCGCTGAATGAGCCAACAAGCCTAGGAGATGCCTGGTACCTTTGCTGGGATGGCTGGGAGATGGGTCTGTGCATGGTGAAAGAAATGAGCAGGACTGAAATATTTGGGAGGATCCATATCCTGGAGAGCCTTGAATGCCATACAAAAGCATGTGAAACTATTTTTCAGCAACAGGAAGCCAGGAAGCTAGTTTTTGAAAAGTGGCATATGAAAATTGGTGTTTTTGGAGGATTAGTCTGGCAGCTGTGTGTAGGATAGGATGCGGTGAGGAGAGAATGCAGGCCAAGAGACCATTTCATCTTTACAATACACTGTAATTTACTACAGGGTTGAATTTACATCCTTGTCCAAATGTGAGGGAAACTCAAATCGGAAATTTTAAAATGTCTTTTTGTGGCCTTTTTAAGCATTCACCGTCTCACACAAATTGATTGCCTTGTAGATTTACATATATGCACAAAAAATGATGTATTCAAAAACGTTAACAGAGAGACTGAAAAACTTAAGGAAAATATTATCATTTTTGCTGCTCTGAATACTGTTTGACAGGAGCACAACATTCTGGTGCATTTGTTTAAGCAGAAATAGTTCTTTTTTTAATTGAAGTATAGTTGATTTACAATGTGTTAATTTCTGCTGTACAGCAAAGTGACTCAGTTATACACACATATACATTCTTTTTTTTTTTTTGGCCACGCCATGTGGCATGTAGAATGCGGGATCTATCTTCGTTCCCCAACCAGGGATCGTACCTGCGCCCCCTGCATTGGTAGCATGGAGTCTTAACCACTGGACTGCCAAGGAAGTCCCTATATATTCTTTTTTTTTTTAATTTAATTTATTTTTGGCTGCATTGGGTCTTTGTTGCTGCGTGTGGGCTTTCGCTAGTTGCAGCAAGCGGGGGCTACTCTTCGTTGCGGTGCACATGCTTCTCATTGCAGTGGCTTCTCTTGTTGCAGATCTTGGACTCTAGGCATGCAGGCTTCAGTAGTTGTGGTGCACAGGCTTATACATTTTTTAAAATATTCTTTTCCATTATGGTTTATCTCAGGATATTGAATATTGTTAACTGTGCTATACAGTAGGACCTTGCTGTTTATCCATTCTATACGTAATCGTTTGCATCTACCAACCCCAAACTCCCAGTCCATCCTCCCCAACCACCCTCCCCCTTGACAACCACAAGTCTGTTCTCTGTGTGTTTCTATTTCATAGATAAGTTCATTTGTATCATATTTTAGATTCCACATATAAGTGATATCATATGGTATTTATCTTTCTCTTTCTGACTTATTTCACTTAGTGTAATAATCTCTAGTTGCATCCGTATTGCTGCAAATGGCATTATTTCATTCTTTTTTATGGCTGAGTAGTATTCCATGGTATATATGTACCACATCTTCTTTATCCATTCATCTGTCGATGGACATTTAGGTTCTTTCCATGTCTTGGCTATTATGAATAGTGCTGCTATGAATGTAGGGGTGCATGTATCTTTTTGAATTATAGCTTTGCCTGAATATATGCCCAGGAGTGGGATTGCTGGATCATATGGTAACTCTATTTTGAGGTTTTTAAGCAACCTCCATAGTGGCTGCACCAACTTACATTTCCACCAACAGTGCAGGAGGGTTCCCTTTTCTCCACACCCTCTCCAGCATTTGTTATTTGTAGACCTTTTAATGATGGCCATTCTGACCAGTGTGAGGTGGTACCTCATTGTAGTTCTGATTTAAGCATAAATCGTTTTTCAAGGTCTTCTACTTCTCGCTTATGCAATGCCTGCCCTTCTATCTACAGGAGGTTAAATCTCTCTTGTCTTCGCCTATCAGCTTACTTTGAATTATCTACCCATCAAGATACATGAGCTAGAAAACCACAGTTTTTGTGCTGTGTTTGGTTTCCCCAAAAGGGAATGACACAGTGTGGGTGATTCTCAGTATGGTATTTGGCTAAAACGCTTAGAATGCTGTGGGTGGAGCATGGGGGATGGGAAGAGGAAAACAGAAAGGAAAAGGTGAGGCTGGGCAGCAAGCACTTTTGTTCTAGAAATGCTCCTCCAGCCTCAGGATCCTCACTCACCCCTCACACGTGTGTCCTGGTGCCTTGACTTAGGGCCTATCATACTCAGTATGATTTCCAGCTGCTTTCTTATATATCTTTATATATAACAATTGACGTCTTGCTCCAGATTTTGAGAGAAAACCTGTTCAAAGAGATGAACTTTATATGTTAAAAGCTGAAACCCAACTAATAAAAGTCAGCCAGAGGAGATTTTGTTTTGTTTTGGTTGTGAGGAGAAAAGGGCAAATGAATATTATCAGTGATCAACTAAAAATTGCACAGTCAGCACCCAAGAGCATAGTTTCCTGTGCTTTGTACCTCCAGAATGTAGAACACAGGTTCAAATTGGTGACTTAGGAATCTACAAAATCACCAATCATTTAAAAAATTAGTTTAACAACTTGTCATTTAGAATTTATTCTAAGCTAAGACACAAAGGTGGATCCAGGTGAGTCAACTGAGAACTTTTAGAACTAATAGGTGACTTTAGCTTGGAGGAGAGAGAATGTTCAACAAATTGAACACCAGTATCTTTCTTGTATACCAACGATAACCAACTGGGCAAAAATGATCCCATTTACAGCAGCAAAGAAAGCTATAAAGTAACTAGGAATAAATTCAATAAAACTGAGTAAAAAACATTGCAAAAACTACAAAGATTTACTGAAAAAACATGAAAATAAATCTGACAACATAAGGAGCTATACCATGTTAATAGATTAGAGGTCTCAATACTAAAGATAGTTATGATTCCCTAATGAATCTAATGATTCACTACAAACCCAATCACACTAACAAGATTTTTGGGGGAACATGAACCTGATTGCAAACTCACATGGAAGAGTAAATTCAAGATAATATTGAAAAAGAGTAACAAAGAGAGGGGATTTGCCTTCCAAAACAGCAAGATGTTACAAACCAATAGTAACAGTGGATTAATTGAACAGAAAAGAAATTTAAGACACAGATTCGTGTACCCTTTTGGAACTGGCTATATGACAGAGACAGTTAAATGGTGAAAAGATGGACAGTTCAAAAAATAGTATTGGGATATTTTGATATTTATAGGAACAATACAATTTGTATCCCTGCCTCACTGTATACACAAAAGTAAGCTTTAAATAGATTAAATATCTAACTGTCAAACATTTTAACTTTAAAATTATTAAGAGAGAATGTAAGAGAATCTCTTAATAACTTTGGTAACAGGAAAGGCTTTCTTAAGTCGAAAAATCAAAAGATGTAAAATTTTCATAAACCTGACCAGATAAAATTCAAATTCTGTGCCATAAGAAAATAGAAAATTATAAAAGAGGGTATAAACTTAGAGAAATTAATTATATATGTAATGTTCTATTTTATAATTATGAAATATAAAATAAAATATAATTATAAAATATTTGTATTTATAATTATACTCAATAAAATAGAATATTATAATTTATATATATAACAAAAGATTAGTCTCTAAAATTTTAAGCATTTATTCAAACAAATTAAAATACAACAAACATAATTCAATATAAGGTTAGGCAAAGACAAAACAGAGAATTCCTAGAAGAAACAAAAATGGCGAATAAAAATGTGAACAGGGACTCAACCTTCTAAAAATAAGAGAAATACAGATCAAAACAATAATGAACTGGCAGGTTGGCAGAAACTTAAAAGGTTGCCAATATAAAGTATTGGTGAGACTGTGGAGGAACAAGTCTTCGTACATTGTAGGAATGTAAACTCCTGTGGTCACGTTGGAGAGCAGTTTGACTTCTGTACTTTCCCTAAAGGAACTCTTACACATGATGCAAGGAGACATGCATGAGATTGCTGGCTGCAGCACTGTCTGTAATAGCAAAGATCAGAAACAACCTAAATGTCCATCAATAGGAGAATGGATAACTATGATACAATCATGCAATGGAATATTTTACAGAAGTTACCAGAAATAAGCTTAAATTTTTTTTAAATGAAAAAGCAAGTTGCAGAATGATGAGGGGTAGACACAAACCAATCTATGCCTTTTCTATAACAACATGTAAATATTTTTAAATGGATACATGCCAACTTTACCTTGCAGCCGAGACAGAGTAACAGGAAGGAGATTTACCCTCATGTCTGAAGCAATAACAACAGCAACAGAACAGACAAAATATTCAATATATGAAACAACAGTTTTTAAGGCACTGCACACCAGGCAAAGAAGGACAGTGATCCCCAAGAGCTGGCATATAAATAGGGTGATTCCTATGACTGCCCCGCTTACTGCCTTGAGAGAATTTCCAGGTTGCAGTGCAGAGAAAGGCAACCCAGGCAGCGCCCAGTGGACTCCCTGATTTGAAGAGATGCAGCTAGAAGTCAAGGAGATCAAGAGAGCTGGAAGTCACAGGACAGAGTCCTATAGAGACATCACAGAAAGGGTCCCTGGAGATCATGGAATGTCCCCCTTGACTACTCAGCATAACACTTACTGATAGGTACATTCATGTTGGACATTACTCAAGACTGGGGAAAGGACAACTAGAGGAAATACATGAGGGGATTAGAGGGAGCAGTACCTGGTGCTCACTCAGGGCCAGTAATAGTGCTTGTTCCTATCAGGGAGACTGGGAAAAAACCTTATATTTCATGGGCATTCAGTAGAGTGTACAGAAGAGTTTTGCCTCAGTAGTGTGAAATAATTATCCCTAGACTAAGCAAGCACTGTCTCAGGTCCATCTAAAAGATCTTAAAAGCAAGACCCAAGAGAATAAAACTCTTTTCAAGTAACTTAGCTGCATCCTAAGAAGCTCAAGAAATACAAATATAAGCTATAGAAATACAAAAATATCCAGTACCCATCAAGGTACACGCACAATGTCTGGAATACAAAGATGGCCAGGCTTACAAGAAGGAGGAAAATGTAGGCTCATAATCAGGAGAAAAATTAGTCAATTGAAACTGACCCAGAACTGACACAGATGTTAGAATTCACAGAGAAGGACATTAAAACTTTTATCATAACTGTATTCCACAGGTTCAACAAGCTAATCAGAGACATAGGAGATATTAAAAACCCAAAATAGAACTTTCGGAGATTAAAACTGTAATACCTAAAATGAAGTATACACTGGCTGGGATTAACAGCCAATAAGACATTGCAGAAGAAAAGATTAATGACTTGAAGACACAGCAACTGAAAGTGTTGAAAATGAAACTCAGAGAGAAAAAATAATTTTTTTAAAAAGTGAAAATTAACTGTGGGATAACTTCAAGTCACCTAGTAAATATGTAACTGAAATCCCTGAAATGGAAAGAAGGAGGGGGACCAAAAAATGTCTAAAGAAACTGAAAGTTTTCCAAATTTGATGAAAACCTTAAACTAACAGATCCAAAAATCTCAGGGAATACCAAGCACCAGAAATATGAACACAGTTTCACCAAGGCACAGCATAATCAACTTGCTCAAAGCCATGGACAAAGACAAAATCTTAAAGCAGTCACAGGAAAAAAGACACATTACAGAGGGACAAAAACAAGGATGACAACAGACTTCTCATCCATGCAACCCAGAAGACAGTGGAGCATCTTTAAAGAATTGAAAGAAAAAACTGTCAACTAGAATTGTATACCCAGTAGAAATGTCTCTCAAAAACAAAGACAAAATAGGCTTTTTCAGACATACAAAAGTTGAGAGAGTTCATCTCTGGCAGACCTACATTACAGGAATTGTTAAAGGAAATCCTTCAGGCAGAAAGAAGATGACACTAGATGGAAATTTGGATCTATGCAAAGGAATGAAGGGCACCAGAAGTGATGAATATATGGTTAAATAGAAAAGGATATTTTTCTTCTTATTAACAGTACTTAAAAGCTCATAGATTTTTTTAAGCAAAATAGTAACAATGTATGTGGGGTTTATACTATATGTAGGGGTAAAATTAGTGTCAACAATGGCTCTAAAACCTAGAGGGGAAAAATGGAAGTGTACTCTTCTAAGGTTGTTATGCAGGATTGTTATAATGTCATTTAAAGATATACTGTGATATGTTAAAGATTTATACAATAAATTCTAAAGCAACCACCAAAATAACACAAATAAGAGTTATGGTTCATAAAGCCAATAAAGGAAATAAAATGAAGTCATAAATAATACAGCTTGGCAGTTTCCTAAAAAATTAAATGTACACCTACTATATGATCCAGTTATTCCACATTTAGTTACTCACCTAAGGGCAATTTTAAAAGACATGTACATAAATGTAAAACCTAAAACTATAAAACTTCTGGAAGAAAAGAGAAGAAATTTTTGTGATTTGGGGTTAAGCAAAGGTTTCTTAAGTATAACACCAAAAATACAATATCAATTTAAAAATTGAATTATTGGAGTTCATCAAATTTCAATACTTTTGCTTTTCTAGAGAAACTTAGAATAATGGAAAGACCAGCCACTTCTGGGAGAAAATATTTGCAAGCATGTATCTGACACAGGACTTTTATCCAAAATGTAAGAATAACCCTCAACACATAAGGAAACAAACAACCCCCCCAAAAACGGACAAAACATACAAAGAAAACACTTCACCAAAGAAGATGCAAACAAGCACATGAATCATGTCACTAGTCTTCTGAGAAATTCTAATTAAAACTATAATGAGCTACTACTTAACACCTGTTAGAAAGGCTAAAATTTAAGACTGACTATATCACGTGTTGGCAAGGATGTGGAAGAACTGGAATTCTCATACCCTGGTGGTTGACATGCTAAGGGGTACAATCTCTTTGGAAAACCATTTGACAGTTTCTTAAAATTTTACATGTACACCTACCACATGATCTTGCTATTCCATGTATTTACCCAAGTTTTTTAATAAGCACGTGTCCAGACAAAGACTTGAACACTAATGTTTACTACAGCTTTATTCTTAATAGCTGTAAACTGGAAACAACTCAAATATTCAACAGGTGAATAGGTAAAAGTATTGGGGTATACCTTTATAATGAAATACTATTCAGCAATAAAAGCAATGGACTCTTGATACACATAACAATATGGATGAATCTCAAAATAGTTATGCTGAGTGAGAAAGGCCAGAGAAAAAAGAGTACATATTGTATGAGTCCACTGATATAAACCTATTGAAGTTCAAACTATCTACAGTGACAGAAAGCTGATCAATGGGTTCCTGGACCTGAGGATGGGAAGGAAGAAGACATTACAAAGGGAAATGAGTCACCTCTGGGTGTGATGAATATGCTTGCCACGTGGAGCATGTGGTGACGCTTTCATAGGTGTATGCCTATGACAAAACTTGTCAAATTGTACACTTTAAATATGTGAAGTTGATTGTATGACAATTAATCCTCAATAAAGCTAGTTTTTATTTAAAGAATGGATACATGCCAAACTCTTAACAATGGCTGATAATGGCTATCTCTGGGCAATGGGAAAAGGACCAGGATTGGAAGAAAGTAATACTTACAGGAGACTTTAGCCTTGTCTGTAATGTTCTAATTTTATAATATAAATATTAATTTATGTATACCTTATTTAATTAAAAAATTTAAATAGAACACTTAGAAATGATTTTCATAAATGTGCCTGCGTAACAAAATCAGTCTTGCCCCTCCACAAACATTGTTTCACAGATTGATCTGTCTGCAAAGCTTCAGTCACCTGAAAAAATTATCTTCATTTTTCTCATTTTCCAGACTATAGAATGTTCAAATAAATATGAAAGTTAATAGTTAATAGTCCTTTTTATAGAATAAGTGGTGATTAGCATATTTGACTTGAGACTATTCCTATATGCAATTGCACCATTAGCGTTTCATTCCTTTGTGTTACATTATTTTGATCCCTTTTATTTATTTTTTTAACATCTTTATTGGCATATAATTGCTTTACAATGTTGTGTTAGTTCCTGCTGTATAACAAAGTGAATCAGCTATACATATACATATATCCCCATATCTCCTCCCTCTTGCATCTCCGTCCCACCCTCCCTATCCTACCCCTCTAGGTGGACACAAAGCACCAAGCTGATAGTTTGATCCCTTTTAAAAGGCAAACAGTTTTATGTTATTATCAACTAGCTTTATCCAATCAGGTTTTCTCTAGGGAACATGGGAACATTGTGAAAGGAGGACATAATGAAGAGGAGCCAGGAGATGGAAATGCACCGAAAGGGACGGTAGGGGGCACCAAAGGCAAACAAGAGTGCAGAGGACCTATGCATGAATTACCTCAAAACAGCACCTGTAATGTAGCTGTTTCAGTGGAAGGAACTAGTACTTCATCAGTAATTTACACTGGGCACCATCAGCATGGAGAGAAGTTTAAATCAGAAACAGAAGGGGAAGTTTAAGTTGCGCATTATAGAACAGAATTTCTCATAGGTTAATAGAAGTTAATGGACCTTTCTTTTGTGGTCATTAAGAACTTGCATTTCAGAAATGCCCATCAACAGTAATTCAATAAAAGCTCTCTCCGTTTCAGAACTCCTCAATTCTTTTGTAGAGAAAGGGGATTGTGCTGTTAGTTGTTTCAACAGGCAACTTTCTGTGGTGCTCAGAGATTTTCCATTTCAATCAGGGCAGCTGTGGAAAGAGGCCAGTCCCCATCTCTCTCCTCCTCGCTCCCTGCCACAAAGGATCCGATCAATTATGAGTAATACAGTCTTTTTTTTTTTTTTTTGCGTGATATGCGGCCCTCTCACTGTTGTGGCCTCTCCTGCTGCGGAGCACAGGCTCCGGACACGCAGGCCCAGCGGCCATGGCTCACGGGCCCAGCCACTCCGCAGCATGTGGGATCCTCCTGGACCGGGGCACGAACCCGAGTTCCCTGCATCGGCAGGCGTACTCCCAACCACTGCGCCACCAGGAAAGCCCTACAGTCATTTTTTCAATAGAGTTTGAGATTGAGGATTATGGATGTGAATTTTGGATCTAAGAAGAAAATTAAACAAAAGAGTAATTTTAAGTGCAGAAAGATATACTTCATTTTAGCTGAAGTATAAATAAGAAATAAAGGAAAGGTAGTAGCACCTAAATGTTCAATGCCAAGAGAGTGGTTGAATTATGATACATTAATCATGACCACAAAAGTACATCAATATAACAATAAAATAGTCATTTTGTTTTCAAATACTTAAAACTATTTAATGGTGAGCAGGTAAGGAACCTGGAAGTCATCACTCCTTCCTAACAACAAGTAGACAGTTCAACAAACTGAAGCATCAACGATTCCTCTTAGATTCATCAGAGGAGTGATGTCACAGAGCAAACTGCTGTCCTCAAAACTCAAGAGACCATTGAATCTGTAGATTGCTTTGGGTAGTAGAGTCATTTTCACAATGCTGACTCTTCCAATCCAAGAACATGGTATATCTCAACATCTATTTGTATCATCTTTAATTTCTTTCATCAGTGTCTTATAATTTTCTGCATACAGGTCTTTTGTCTCCTCAGGTAGATTTATTCCTAGATATTTTATTCTTTTTGTTGCAATGGTAAATGGGAGTGTTTTCTTAATTTCACTTTCAGATTTTTCATCATTAGTGTATAGGAATGCCAGAGATTTCTGTGCATTAATTTTGTATCCTGCTACTTTACCAAATTCATTGATTAGCTCTAGTAGTTTTCTGGTAGCATCTTTAGGATTCTCTATGTATAGTATCATGTCATCTGCAAACAGTGACAGCTTTACATCTTCTTTTCTGATTTAGATTCCTTTTATTTCCTTTTCTTCTCTGACTGCTGTGGCTAAAACTTCCAAAACTATGTTGAATAATAGTGGTGAGAGTGGACAACCTTGTTTTGTTCCGGATCTTAGTGGAAATGGTTTCAGATTTTCACCATTGAGGACAATGTTGGCTGTGGGTTTGTCATATATGGCCTTTATTATGTTGAGGAAAGTTCCCTCTATGCCTACTTTCTGCAGGGTTTTTTATCATAAATGGGTGTTGAATTTTGTCGAAGCTTTCTCTGCATCTATTGAGATGATCATATGGTTTTTCTCCTTCAATTTGTTAATATGGTTAATCACATTGATAGATTTGCGTATATTGAAGAATCCTTGCATTCCTGGAATAAACCCCACTTGATCATGGTGTATGATCCTTTTAATGTGCTGTTGGATTCTGTTTGCTAGTATTTTGCTGAGGATTTTTCCATCTATGTTCATCAGTGATATTGGCCTGCAGTTTTCTTTCTTTGTGACATCTTTTTCTGGTTTTGGTATCAGGGTGATGGTGGCCTCGTAGTAGAGAGGGAGGAACACCCCTCGTAGGGAGTGTTCCTCCCTCTGCTATATTTTGGAAGAGTTTGAGAAGGATAGGTGTTAGCTCTTCTACCCAAAGCAATGTACAGATTCATTACAATCCCTACAAACTACCACGGGCATTTTTCACAGAACTAGAACAAAAAATTTCACAATTTGTATGGAAACACAAAAGACCCCGAATAGCCAAAGCAATCTTGAGAATGAAAAATGGAGCTGGAGGAATCAGGCTCCCTGACTTCAGACTATACTACAAAGCTACAGTAATCAAGACAGTATGGTACTGGCACAAAAACAGAAACATAGATCAATGGAACAGGATAGAGAGCCCAGAGATAAACCCACGCACATATGGTCACCTTATCTTTGATAAAGGAGGCAGGAATATACAGTGGAGAAAAGACAGCCTCTTCAATAAGTGGTGCTGGGAAAACTGGACAGGTACATGTAAAAGTATGAAATTAGAACACTCCCTAACACCATACACAAAAATAAACTGAAAATGGATTAAAGACCTAAATGTAAGGCCAGACACTGTAAAACTCGTAGAGGAAAACATAGGCAGAACACTCTGACATAAATCAGAGCAAGATCCTTGCCCAGCCACTCTGCGGTATGTGGGATCCTCCCGGACCGGGGCACGAACCCGTGTCCCCTGCGTCGGAAGGCGGACTCTCAACCACTGCGCCACCCAGAAAGCCCAGCAAGATCCTTTTTGACCCACCTCCTAGAGAAATGGAAATAAAAACAAAAATAAACAAATGGGACCTAATGAAACTTAAAAGTTTTTGCACAGCAAAGGAAACCATAAACAAGACCAAAAGATAACCCTCAGAATGGGAGAAAATATTTGCAAATGAAGCAGCTGACAAAGGATTAATCTTCAAAATTTACAAGCAGCTCATGCAGCTCAATAACAAAAAACAAACAACCCAATCCAAAAATGGGCAGAAGACCTAAATAGACATTTCTCCAAAGAAGATATACAGATTGCCAACAAACACATGAAAGAATGCTCAACATCACTAATCATTAGAGAAATGCAAATCAAAACTACAATGAGATATCATCTCACACTGGTCAGAATGGCCATCATCAAAAAATCTAGAAACAATAAATGCTGGAGAGGGTGTGGAGAAAAGGGAACACTCTGGCACTGTTGGTGGGAATGTAAATTGATACAGCCACTATGGAGAACAGTATGGAGGCTCCTTAAAAAACTACAAATAGAACTACCATACGACCCAACAATCCCACTACTGGGTATATACCGAGAAAACCATAATTCAAAAAGAGTCATGTACCAAAATGTTCATTGCAGCTCTATCTACAGTAGCCAGGACATGGAAGCAACCTAAGTGTCCATCAACAGATGAATGGATAAAGAAGATGTGGCACATATATACAATGGAATATTACTCAGCCATAAAAAGAAACAAAATTGAGTTATTTGTGGTGAGGTGGCTGGACCTAGAGTCTGTCATACAGAGTGAAGTAAGTCAGAAAGAGAAAAACAAATACTGCATGCTAACACATATATATGGAATCTAAGAAGCAAGAAAAAATAAAGGTCATGAAGAACCTAGAGGTAAGACGGGAATAAAGACACAGACCTACTAGAGCATGGACTTGAGGATATGGGGAGGCGGAAGGGTAAGCTGTGACAAAGTGAGAGAGTGGCATGGACATATATACACTACCAAACATAAAATAGATAGCTAGTGGGAAGCAGCCACATAACACAGGGAGATCAGCTAGGTGGTTTGTGATCACCTAGAGGGGGGGATAGGGAGGGTGGAAGGGAGGGAGACGCAAGAGGGAAGAGATATGGGAACATATGTATATGTATAACTGATTCACTTTGTTATAAAGCAGAAACTAACACACCATTGTAAAGCAATTATACTCCAATAAAGATGTTTAAAAAAAAAACAAAAAAACTCAAGAGACCAATGTGCTAATACAGGGAATCGCAATTTACCAGAACAGAAACACACAAGCAGACACCTCCATGGGAACCAGTACCAGGGTAGGAAAACCTGAACCGCAACTGACAAATTGCTGAAGGTCTCAGTGTAGACCAATGTGAGAGAGAAAAACTCTGGGGGTGGTGGGCGCACATTTATGAGTTTTAACTCCGGGATTTTTTTTTTTTTTTTTTTTTTTTTTTTTGGATACGTGGCTTGCAGGATCTTATTTCCCCAACCAGGGATTGAAACCAGGCCCACGTGGGTTCGGCAGTGAAGGCCCCAAGTCCTAACCACTGGACTGCCAGGGAACTCCCCTACCTCCAGGATTTTGACGAGGTTCTCAGGCTGAATATCAGCAGGGGAAGTAGGAAAAGGAACCATTTTGAAATACCCAGGGCATTCTGTTTTTAGCAAGACCTGCCCTCCAGAGAAACTATTCTACCAAAGCCTAAACTATTGGGGTTTTATCAGAGGCTCACCTTCCTGGGGGAAGGAAATGCCCAACTCCAGCTGCCTCTAACCTTCCCCATGGCGGAAAGGAAACACCCAACTCCAACCCACTCTAGCATTCCTGTCTTGCCTAAGTGGGAGAGGGGACTGAGAAGTATTTGTGAAGTTCACAGTCCAGAGGCACAGGCTCACTAAAAGACTGAGACCTAATCATAGGACTAGAGATACTTCCCTTCCCCTCACCCCTCACCACCACATCACTAAAGGCCTATTTACTGCAGTTGCTTTTGCCGAGTACATCATGTCTGGCTATCAAGAAGAAAATCACAAGGCACACTAAAAGGCAAACCACACAGTTTGAAGAGACAGAACAAGCATCAGAACTAGTCTCAGATATGGCAAGAATGTTGGAATTATCAGACAGGGAACTGAAAACCACTATGACAATACGCTAAAGGCTCAAATGGAGAAAGTAGACAGCAGGCAAGAAGAGATGGGCAATGTAAGCAGAGAGATGGAAATTCTCAGAAAGTATCAAAAACAAATGCTAGAGATAAAAAAAACACTATAACAGAAATGAAGAATGCCTTTGATGGGCTCATTTGTAGACTGGACATGGATGAGGAAAGAATCTCAGAGCTTTAGGATATGTCAATAAAAAGTTCCAGAATGGAAAAGCAAAGGGAAAGAAGACAGAAAACAAAAAGGACCAAAATATCAAAGAGCTCTGGGACAACTACAAAAGTTTTACATAACATACATACATGTAATGGGAACATCAGAAGAAGGAGAAAGAGAGAAAAGAAGAAATATTTTAAGTGACAATGATTGAGAATTTCCCCAAATCAATATCAGACACCAAACCACAGATCCAGGAAGCTCTATGAGAATGGCTAAAATCCAAAGCACTGACAACATAAAATGCTGCTGATGATATGGAACAAAGGGAACTCTCATTCATTGCTGGTGGGAATGCCAAATCTTGGAAGCAACCAAGATGTCCTTCAGCAGGTGAATGGATCAATAAACTGTGGTACATCCAGACAATGAACATTTATTCAGCAAGAAAATGAAATGGCTATCAAGCCATGAAAAGATATAGAGGAAACTTAAATCCATATTAATAAGTGAAAAAAATCAATCTGTATAAGCAACATACTGTATGATTCCACCTATGTGATGTTCTGGAAAAAGCAAACCTATGGAAATAGTAAAAAGATCGATGGTTTCTAGGGGTTATGGAGGAGGATAGGACATGTACGCAGAGCACAGACGATTTTTAGGGTAAACCATTCTGTATGATACTATAATGGTGCATACATATCATGACACGTTTGTCAAAACCTACAGAGCACAACACTAAGGATGTAAACAATGGACCTTGGGTGATAATAATGTGTCACTGTGGCTTCTTTGATTGTTACAACTGTAGCACTGTGGTGGGAGGTGTGGACAGTGGGGGGAGGCTGCGTTGATGTGGGGACGGAATAAACAGGAACTCTCCATACCTTCTGCTCGACTTTACTGTGAACCCCAAACTGCTCTAAAAGATAAAGTCATTTAAAAAAAAAAAAAACTTTGTAATGCAAGACAATATAAAACAAGAATGCATATCAAGAGAGAAATAATATTTAAATAGGGATAAAGAGCGTGCATAAGACATACCTAAGGGTTTGGAGTGGTACATTTGTAGAAAGTTCATACGGTCATTAGCAATTGTTTACCTGTCCAAAGCAGAGGTAACACAAATAAATAATAATGAAAATTCAAAAATAAAACACTGAAGATGAAAATGCCATCTCTGGGCTCTTAAGAAATGGAACAAAATTGTTTTTCCTCCAACACTGCTTGACTTTACAAAGGTTGTGGGAAATGAAGGGACAGAATGGAAATTCAACTTTATGATTTTTAAAAGATCAGATAATATGTTTCTACAAAGAAGGCCCCTCGGGGTAATGAAGAAACAGATATGGTAGTAGAAGATGTAAAAATGCTACTTTTCCTTCAGTTCACACTCCCTGAAGCCCTGCTACTTAGTAAAGAGTCATTAATGACTTGATGGGTGGCCAATGGTACTCTTTTAGATTCTTGAGATATTCACTAAGGCATCTTGGTATTCCTATAGTAAGTGAAGTTCGTGAACCAATTTTTTTTTTTTTAATATGTGAAAAAAATGTCTATACTGCAAATACTTGCAAATAACTGAAGCTTTTGAAGAGAATTTTTTAATCAGCAGAGAGGGTCAAAATCGCAAAGTTTCAGGATGGGAGCAACTACATTTAATATAGGGGATATTTAAAAGATTTAAAGGCTTTTAAAAGATAGTTGACTGTTTAAACAAAAATTACAAACTCACTCAGAGAATCATCACATTATTTTTTTGTGAAACACCTCTCCTCTGCTTGCTTGTGTGCCAAGTGTTTGACCGGTTAAGAGTACACTAAGTTAGGTAAAGCCATAATAATTATCAGTGTCTTAAAACACCTTGTAAACTTCCTTTTTTAATAACTTCCCACCCCATAGTTAGAGAAATTTATTTGTGAAATAACTCTACTGAAATGAAATGTCTCATTGCTGTTACAAATTTACCACGGGGGAGAGGGGAGTTTCTATTAATGAAGTGTTGAGAAGAGGAGTGCCACTGACAATCATGAGACGTTTCGGAGAAGGGGCGATTTGGTTGCAGAAATTTGAAAGCAGTCAGGTAAGACAGAGCCATGCGCTGGAGGAATTTTTAAAGTTCCCCCCAAAAAAACAATGACCAAGAATTCAAGTTTGCTATTAAAGGTATGGCATGATTACAAGGAAGGAGAGAGTGGCACGGTCAAAATTATATTTAATGAAGATGAAAGATTTGACGCAGTAGATCCATGTAGATTATAAATTACTAGGTATAGAATATATAAAGGGTACAGGAAGGAACATGTTTTCACCTTATCTGACCAGAAAGTGGTTGAAGCCTGAATTAATGAAGAGAGAGGAAAGGTCTGGGAAATATATGGAAAAATATCCCCAGAACTTAACAACAGCAATAATAAGGGCTGCTTTTATTGATCTAGATCCCGTGCTAAGCACTGCCTGTGGTGGGCAAAGGTGAGTCCATGGCAGTTCGAGGATAACCATCTATCTGTTCGGGATCCAGCGTCTCCGGGGAGCCAAGCCTGGGGCGCAACACTGGAGCTGAAAAGGCTCGGTGCCCTCAATGCTCTTTCCTTCTTCACAGAACGGTGGGGTGGGGAAGATCCGCAAGTCTACAGTGCCATGTGACAGGCTCTATGATAAGGGGAAATGAAGGCTGCCAAGGGTTGGAGGTGGGAGGGAGCCACTAAGTTAGCAGCAGATTTCCAGGGAGGTGATGGTTGAGTGCCACCTTGAAGAATGACTGTGAACGTGCCGGGTTTTCAAAGGGGCAGGAGGCAGCACTGTGCATTTGGGGAACTACAAATTCAGGACGACCTCGGCGTCTGGTGTGAGGACCATGGATTGGAGCAAGAGGCTGGCGATGGAGGCTGAGCCCAGAGCATGGAATGGAGGTGAGATGGTTTGTATACCATGCTGAGGAGTTGGAATACTACACTGTAGGGCAAAGGGAGCCACTGGAGGATTTAAAGTAGCAGAGTCATAATCACAATAAAGAATTGAACTGAATCTAAGCTTCTGTCAATGGCAAGATACACCTTTTTTCTGTACTGCTAAGGAATAGAAACGCCGTCACTTGAACTATGATATACCATCGAATGCAAGATGCATGCCACTTTAAGGGACATTAAAATTGGGAGGAAAAAAGTAAATCTTAGAACCTATAAATTATGGTAATAGAACAGTTAAGAAAGGGTGACCGTTTGAATCAACAAACAGGTGATTATTGCTCACTAGGCACTCCACACTAAGTCTTAGAGAGAACACCTAACAACATCTGTGCAAGGTGTCCTTCCGTTCCCAAGGATCCACAGCAGTTAGACCCAAGGTACAGAGAGCAGCCAGTACCTCCAGGCATGAGGTGCCATGGTGCAGTCTCTACCAGCAATGGCCTTTCAGAGAGGAGAGGCTGACCTGGGGTGGGGCTGAGAGGGGGACTCTCTGAAGTGAAGAATACCTAACGGAAGTGGGAGGTGGGAACATAAGATGATTGACACACAGAATTGGGGTTGACATTTATATACACAACCGTGTGACAGTCTATGAAATTCCACTTCCCGGAGATCTTGAGACTCCCCAGAAGTTCAAGTCTTTTTCATTTTGGACAGAACATTCACGATAAATATGACCTATTCGAGTTGCTGCTTCACTTTTCAGAAGATGTTTCTTAGGGTTCATTGGCACAAGCAGAAGGTTTTGATACTCCAAAAGGTAAGTCCAGATGGAAGCAGGGCACAGTGTTTCTGACAAACTCTCCACTGGGAAGAGAAGAGATTAAAAGCCAGACCAGCCTGACCTTGCAGGATAGGCAGGGTTGGTCTGGCAACCTCGTAGGAAGGAGGAGCAGATAGGAAGTGCCCATCTCATGCTGAAGAGCTAGTAAAGACGGGAAGACCCCTCCTGGAGAGACCAGGAGGAGGAGGGAGGGGCATGCTGAGAGGCACTCAGCGTTTGCCTGAAGCAGGCACCAAGGAGCTGCGTGGATACTGGGCAACCCTGTAGGCCCTCCTTCCTTCTTCAGGCCTGGCTGCCTGGGACCATTACCTGTCCCTCATTCAGGTTGGCTGAGGCCTTTGCATTCCTGTCCACCTGCTCACTGCTGTTAATGACCAATGGGAGCGAGGCTGGTCAGCACCCTGTGGCTTTGCTTAGCTCAACTCCTTGAGGGCCAAGCATGTACTGAGTAATAGATCAATACAATTTTTTTGTGTGCGTGTGGTACGCGGGCTTCTCACTGTTGTGGACTCTCCCGCTGCGGAGCACAGGTTCCGGACGCGCAGGCTCAGCGGCCATGGCTCACAGGCCCAGCCGCTCCGCAGCATGTGGGATCTTCCCGAACCGGGGCACGAACCCGCGTCCCCTGCATCGGTAGGCGGACTGTCAACCACTGCGCCACCAGGGAAGCCCAATCCATACTATTTTAAGCCCTGAAATAGAGTGTGACCTCTGACTTTTGAAAAATTGTGTTGGAGGGAGAATAGAGGGAAGAAGAAGATCCAAAACTTGTATAGGAGATAGAAGTAAAGCAGCTGGACAGTGGTGAAACTTGGCCTTGTACAGTAATGAGACATTTTGTTTGAAACTTGATAGAACAGTAAGGAACCATCGTCAGGCATTTCGCCCCACCATGACTTTGTTATTGTTTTTGCCCATCACAGGCAGTGAATCTTCCTGAAGAATGAGGAGCCATGACATAGATTTTGGTATGACTTGAGCAGCTGGAAGAGTCATCAGCTCACACCCAGCAAGGGCCAGCTTTCTGCACACACATTCAAGGGCTTCTCCATTGACTCCCTGGCTTCTAACTTCTCTTTGGGATGTTGCTTTTCCCCATGGGCCCTCAGTCCTGTCTGACCGCCCGGAGCACTCCATTGTGGTTTCCCAAATGTAACTCAGCTTATTTCCCATCAACAAAATCTACCAATGCTGCTTCTTGGTATCAGAACCTTAATTAATGATGAAAGGCCATATGTTATGGTGTCAATGGTTATAATATGTTGCCCTTCTCTGAGAATATAGTATTTTATTTTTTATTTATTTTTTTTTGAGAATATAGTATTTTAAATTAGAGCCTTTATGCCTAAAATAATTAATCAGCAAATCTTTTTGTCTATAAAGTAAATGATAGGTAATTTTATAATTTAGTTATCATTTCATTAAAAAGGAATATCCCTTACCTCAAAAAACTTACATATTCTTGGGAAGACATGTACAGACAGTGAAATGAAAATACATATAGCTGGATAATGGATTGTCAAATGCTTGATACAGACAGTAAGTGCTATAAAAAGTTTAGAGGAAATAGAAATATGAGAGAAAGAGATCCTTTTGAGTTGTAAAGTTCACAAAAATAACAAGGGCAAAAAGTATTGTTAAGCCTTTGAATGATTGAATGGGGAGCTGGGGTGAGGAGAGGGGGGACAAATATTATGCAGATGAGGACACGGTGTGGGCTGTTGCATAGTGAGAAATCAAACAATAGTGAGGGAACATGTGATTAAAGTAAAGATTCTTATGGGAGATAAGGTTGGAAAGAGGTGGGAGAGCCCAAGTGAGAAAGACATTAAATGCCAGCCAGAGACATGTTTGTCCTTTCGAAGGTGGTAAATATTATGGGTTATATGATAAAATTTTACAGTTATAGAAATTAATTTTATTTGGATTATAAATGTTTTATAACAGGTATTGGGATTGGGAATTAAAGACTACAAAAATCAATATTTCATCTTGTTCCTTCTAGAGAGCACATCTACTTTTCAGCATTATTTCTTCAATCATAATATAATCTGTTTTTACACAATAAACTTCTTTCTTTTCTGCAGAATATATGCTTTAATACAAAAGTAACTTAAACCTGTACTGGAAAATTATTGATGGGAAGGACAGGATTCTAAAAAGAACAACAGGGCTTCCCTGGTGGCGCAGTGGTTGAGAATCCGCCTGCCGATGCAGGGGACACGGGTTCGCGCCCGGTCGGGGAAGATCCCACATGCCGCGGAGCGGCTGGGCCCATGAGCCATGGCCGCTGAGCCTGCGCGTCCAGAGCCTGTGCTCCGCAACGGGAGAGGCCACAGCAGTGAGAGGCCCGCGTACCATAAAAAAATAATAATAAAAAAAAATAAATAAAAAAATAAATAAAAAGAACAACATTTTGGTATAATATTTAATTTTAAAACTAAATGGACCATCAATATTTACGGTAGGGGTCTTAACACTTTATGTTTCTTTCTATTTAATTTCCATCAAATGTATATCTACAGTAGTGTCTGAGCAGTCCTCTTCTTATAAATTAATAAGCCAAAAAAATCTTATTCCAAAAGCCCCAATTTGGGTTTTGAAAAATATTGCCACTTTGTTAATGTAGAATTTAGTATTACACACAAACTTAGATATTATCAACCCCAATCACAAGAATACAGTGAACAGTTAAATGGATAATTTCATCAGCAGGCACTAGGCATAAATTTTGGTGCACTCTAATTTCTGGAATCTTGATTTGTTGATTTCATAAAATGTTTAAGATAGTATCTCTAAAAAAAAAAAACCCTTAGTTTCTATTTCCAGCAAAGATGGAGTAATATGGACTCAATTTATTGTCCAGCCTGAAACAACCTCCCCAAAATAGACAAGATATATGAATCAATGGTTTTAAAGACCCTCCACATCAACGAAAGAAGAACAATAATCAAAAAACAAAGGGACAGGGCTTCCCTGGTGGCGCAGAGGTTGAGAGTCCACCTGCCGATGTGGGGGACACGGGTTCGTGCCCTGGTCCGGGAAGATCCCACGTGCCGCAGAGTGGCTGGGCCCGTGAGCCATGGCCGCTGAGCCTGTGCGGCCGGAGCCTGTGCTCCGCAACGGGAGAGGCCACAACAGTGAGAGGTCCACGTACCGCAAAAAAAAAAAAAAAAGGAACAAAAAACAAAGAAGGTGAGCCCTATGATTATCCCACTTACTACCTTGAGAAAAATTTTAGGCCATGGTGCTGGGTGGAGAAACTAAGGTAGAATCTGGCAAACTTCCTGCATTGAAGAAATGGAGTTAAGAGTTTAGGGAAACCAAAGCAGCTACTGTCCATAGATGAGAGTACCAGAAAGGAGAGGGCTACACAGAGAGACAAACCTGGGGATCCTCAGAGGGTCCCCCTCAGTACTCAGTTGAGTACTAATCAACACATGTGTGTGAGGAATCCACACAAGGCCATAGAAAGAACCATCAGAAAGGACTAGAGTGAACACTGACTGGTGTCCACAGAGGGCCAAGCACAGTGCCTGTTCCCACAGCCAGACTGGAAAAGCTCATAATTCACAGGGCATTAGGTTCATGAAGGTCTTATCTCAGTAGTGAGGAAGAATTAGCCCCTGTCAGAGCACTACTTCCAACGTGCCTAACAAATTTTAAAAACAAGAACTGAAAGATCCAACTGTTTCCAAGAACAACACACAAGAAGATTTATAGGAATACAAAAATATCCAGCACCCAGGAACGTAAAGTCACAATATCTGGTAACCAATCAAAAATTGCCAAGCATGCAAAGAGGCAGGAATGTATGACCCATAATGAAAGAAAAATAAATCATAACTACTATAGAACTAACACAAATGTTAGAATTATATCCATTGCATTTAGAATTACATTTTTATGCCATTAAATTTATTCCACATGTTCAAAAAGTTAGAATAAGCTTAGAGTTAGAATAGAAACAGGGAACATATTTTAAAAATACCTAAATCAAAATTCTAGAGAGAAGAAAATAACAATGTCTAAGTAGAAAAGTACACTTAGATGGGATGAAAGGCAGAGTATACACTGCAGAAGAAAACATTAGTGACTTTGAAGGCAATAAACACTAAACAAAGCAACACACTGTGAGAAAAATAATAGTAACAGATAATGAAGACAGCATCAGTGAGTTGTGACATAACAGCAAGCAGACTAATACATGGATAAATTGAGTCCCCCCAAGGAAAGGGCAGATAGAAAAATATTTGAAGAAATAATGGTCAGATATACACACTACTATATATAAAATAGACTAATAAGTACCTACTGTATAGCACAAGGAACTCTACTCAACACTCTGTAATGATCTCTATGGGGACAGAAGCTAAAAAAATGAGTTGATATATGTATATGAATAACTGATTCACTTTGCTGTACAGCAGAAACTAACATAACATTGTAAATCAACTACACTCCAATAAAAAAAAATTTTTAAAAAGAAAGAATGGGGCTTCCCTGGTGGCGCAGTGGTTGAGAGTCCACCTGCCGATGCAGGGGACACGGGTTTGTGCCCTGGTCCGGGAAGATCCCACATGCCGCAGAGCAGCTAGGCCCGTGAGCCATGGCCACTGAGCCTGTGCGTCCGGAGCCCGTGCTCTGCAATGGGAGAGGCCACAACAGTGAGAGGCCCATGTACTGCTAAAAAAAAGAAAAAAAAAAAAGAAATAATGGTCAGAATTTTTCTAAACTTGATTAAAACTATACACCTACAAATCTGAGAAGCTCAAGAATTCCAAATACAAGACCTATCAAGAAAAAGAAACCAAGTCACATCATTTCAAGAAATAAGGAGAAATCAAGCAATAAAGAGAAAATCTTATACATTTGTCAAAACCTATAGAAAGGCACAATACAAAGAGTGAGTTCTAATGCAAACTATGGGCTTCAATTAATAATAATGTATCAATATTGGTCCATCAATTGTAACTAATGTATCACGCCTATGCAAGATGCTCACAATGGAGAAACTGTGTAGGGGTGGCTGGTGGGAGGAGGGGATTTGTGAAAACTCTGTACTTTCTGCTCAATTTTTCTGTAAACTTAAAACTGCTCTAAAAAAATCAAGTCTGTTATTTTTTTTTTTAAGTAGCCAGAGAAGATAGATGTAACATATAGAGAAACAAAGATAAGGATGACATTGGATTTTTCATAGGAAACAATGCAAGCAGGAAACAGTGGAATAACATCTTTAAAGTATTGAAACAACAAGAAATCAAAACCTATCAACCTAAAATTCTATACTTAGAAAAATATCTTTCAAAAATGAAGATGAAATAAAGACATTTTCAGTCATACAAGAAGCTGAAAGAAATCAGCAGCAGCAGGCCTATACTCTGAGAAATGTTAAAAGAAATCCTTTAGATAGAAGGAAAGCAATTATTGATAGAAATCTGGATCTACACAAAGAATGAAGATAAGTGGCAATGGCAACTACATGAGTAAATATATCTTTTCCTAATGATTTAAATCCTTTAACAATATAATTGGCTGTTAAATAAAATTTACTACAATGTATTATGATAATACAATATATACATATATATAAGTAAAATACATGACAACAATGTCTCCTGGCATGCAGGCCAGGAGGAAAGAAATGGAAATATATTATTGTAAAATATACTGTACATGAAATGGTATAATATCATTTGAAGGTAGACTGTGATAAGTTAAAGAATAATTGATAAAACAAGTAGGCAGAATATCAGCAACAATATAGCAGACTGGAACAACACTATTAATTATTTTGACCTAATTGACTTTTATAGAACACTCCGTTCCTTAATTGCAGAATACATGTTCTTCTCAAATCCACACAGCACAACAGAATCCAATGGATCATATTATGTACCATAAAACAAGTCTCAATAAATTTAAAAGGATTCAAGTCATACGAAGCACGTTCTTTGACAACAATGAGATTAAATTACAAATCAGTAACAGAAACATCACTGGAGGGGCTTCCCTGGTGGCGCAGTGGTTGAGAATCTGCCTGCTAATGCACGGGACATGGGTTCGAGCCCTGGTCTAGGAGAATCCCACATGCCGCGGAGCAACTAGGCCCGTGAGCCATGGCCGCCGAGCCTGCACGTCCGGAGCCTGTGCTCCGCAACGGGAGAGGCCGCGATAGTGAGAGGCCCGCGCACCACGATGAAGAGTGGCCCCTGCTTGCCACAACTAGAGAAAGCCCTCGCACAGAAACGAAGACCCAACACAGCAAAAATAAATTAATAAACTCCTACTCGCAACATCTTGTTTAAAAAAAGAAAAATCACTGGAAAATCACCAAATATTTAGACACTAAATAACATACTCCTAAATAATCTAAGGTACAAAGGAGACATCAAAGGAGGAAAATGATAAAGCATTTTGAACTAAGTTAAATTGAAAACACAACATATTAAAATTTGCAGGGTTGGGGCTTCCCTGGTGTAGCAGTGGTTGTGAGGCCGCCTGCCAATGCAGGGGACGTGGGTTCGTGCCCCGGTCCGGGAAGATCCCACATGCCGCGGAGCGGCTGGGCCCGTGAGCCATGGCTGCTGAGCCTGCACGTCCGGAGCCCATGCTCCGCAACGGGAGAGGCCACAACAGTGAGAGGCCCGCGTACCGCAAATAAAATAAAATAAAATAAAATTTGCGGGATGCCATTAAACTGGTTTTAGGGAGAAATTTATAGCACTAACACCTATATCAGAAAGAAGAATGTCTCAAATCGAAGACCTTATTTTCCCTAAGAACCAGAAAACAAAGGAGCAAATAAAATGCAAAGTAAGCATAAAAAAGGAAATAATAGGGCTTCCCTGGTGGCGCAGTGGTTCAGAGTCCGCCTGCTGATGCAGGGGACGTGGGTTCGTGTCCCGGTCCGGGAGGATCCCACATGCCACGGAGCAGCTAGGCCCGTGAGCCGTAGCCGCTGGGCCTGCACGTCCGGAGCCTGTGCTCCGCAACGGGAGAGGCCACAGCAGTGAGAGGCCCGCATACCACAAAAAAAAAAAAAAAAAAAGGAAATAATAAAGATTGGAATGGAAATTAATAAAATATAAAATAAAAACAGAAGAGAAAATCAATGAAACTAAAAGCTGGTTCTTTGAGAAGATCAATAAAATTGATAAACCTGTAGCCAGAATAACTAGGAAAAATTATTTTCTCTCTGAAGATATAAATTGCCAATATCAGGAATGATAGAGGTGACACCACTACAGATTCTACATATATTAAAAGGAAAATGTGAACAATTTTATGCCAATAAAGTTAACAATTTAAACAAAATGGACAAATTCCTTAAAAGATACAAATTACCAAAGCTCACTCCAGAAGAAACAGATAACGGGAAGAGCCCTATATCTGTTAAGGAAATTGAATTTGTACTTAAATACCTTTCCACACAGAAAACTCCAGGTCCAGATGGCTTCACTGGTGAATTCTACCAGTAAAGTAAGAAATAATCCAAATCTACACAAACTCTTCCAAAAACATGAAAATGGAGGGAATGCTTTCTGACTCATTCCATGAGTCCAGCATTAGCTTAATGCTAAAACCAGAAAAGACATTACAAAAAGTAAAATTATACAATATATTACTTAAACATAGATGTAAATGTTCTAAACAAAACATTAGCAAACTGAATCCAATAATACATTAAAAGGATAATACATCATGACCAAGTGGAGTTTAGCCCAGGTTATGAAGTTGGTTCAGCGTTCAAAAATCAAGGAATGTAATACACCATATTAACAAAGTAAAAAAGAAAAGCCATATGGTCACTTCAATAGATGCAGAAGAACATTTGACAAAATTCAACATCCATTCCTGATGAAAACTCTCAGTAAACTTGGACTAGAAGGGAATTTCCTCAAACTGATAAAGAAAATCTTCAAGAAAGCTATATCTAACACCATATTCAGTGATGAAAACATGAACGCTTTCTTCCTAAAACCAGGAACAATACAAGGATGCCTTTCACCACTTCTATTCAACATTCTACTGAAGGTTTCCACTAGTGCAATCAATCAAGAGAAAGAAATGAAGGTATTCAGATTGGAAAGGAAGTAAAACTATTGTTATTCTTTTTTTTTTTGCGGTACGCGGGCCTCTCACTGTTGTGGCCTCTCCCGTTGCGGAGCACAGCCTCCAGACGCGCAGGCTCAGCGGCCATGGCTCACGGGCCCAGCCGCCCCACGGCATGTGGGATCTTCCCGGACCGGGGCACGAATCCGTGTCCCCTGCATCGGCAGGCGGACTCTTAACCACTGTGCCACCAGGGAAGCCCTATTGTTATTCTTAAATGACATGATCATCTATGTAGAAAGTGTGATAGATTCCTCAAAAGAGCTACTAGAACTGTTAAGCGAGTTTAGCAAATTTGCAATACAAAATCAGTATGCTAAAATGAATTATATTCCTGATTACCAGCAACAATCATAAATAAAACTAAAAACTATAATTTATAATAGAATTTAAAATTTTGAAATGCCTAGGGATAAATCTAAGGATATAAAAGGCCTGTATGCTGAAAATTAAAAAAACATTGCTGAAAGATGTTAAAGAAGTTATGAAGAAATGGTTACCTTTTTCATGGGTTAGAAGACTCAATTTTATTAAAATGTCAGTTTTCCCCAAGTTGATCTTCATATTCAAAGCAACTCCAATCAAAATCCCAACTAGTTTTTCTGTGGAAATTGAGAAGCTAATTCTAAAAGTCATATGGCAGTGCAAACTTTATAAAGTAGTCAAATTGTCAAAGAAGGACAGAATTGGAGGGCT
This sequence comes from Lipotes vexillifer, assembly GCF_000442215.2. Lineage (NCBI taxonomy): Eukaryota > Metazoa > Chordata > Mammalia > Artiodactyla > Lipotidae > Lipotes > Lipotes vexillifer. Next base: position 1,353,949 of record NW_006779738.1, read on the forward strand.
AACACTATCTGATATCGAGAATCTGTATACCGCTACAGTAATCGAAACAGCATGATATTCACTTACATGTGGAATCTAAACTATGACACAAATGAACTTATCTACAAAACAGAAAGAGACTCACAGACAGAGAGAACAGACCTGTGGTTGCCAAGGGGGAGGGGAGTTGGGGGAGGGATGAATTGGGAGTTTGGGACTAGCAGATGCAAACTATTATATATAGAGAGAATGAATAAACAACAAGGTCCTACTGCATAGCACAGGGAAATAAATTCAATATCTTGTGATAAACCATAATGGAAAAGAATATGAAAAAGATTGTATATATCTGTATAACTGAATCACTGCTGTACAGCAGAAATTAACAGAACACTGTAAATCAACTATACTTCAATAAAATAAATTTTTTTAAAAAGCATGATATTGGCATTAAGATAGACACATAGATCAATGGAACAGAGTCCAGAAAGAGACTCACACATAGTGGATAACTGATGTTTGATAAAGTTACTAAGACAAGGCAATGGAGGTAGGATGGACATTTCAATGAACGTTGCTGTAACAACTGGATATTCATCGCTTAGAGAAAAAAAGAATTTGGATCCATACTTTACACCACATACAAAAATTAACAAAAAATTGGTCATAGATCTAATAAAGCCTAAAACCATAAAACTTCTAGAGGAAACAAAGGAGAAAGCCTTTGTGAACTTGGGTTAGGCAATTTTTAGGTACAACATCAAAAATACAGTCCATAAAATAATAATAAGATGATAACTTGGACTTAATTAAAATTAAAAACTTCTGCTCTTAAAAAAACAAAAACAAAAAAACACTTCTGCTATTCAAAAGACACTGTTAGAAGAATGAAAGGACAAACCACAGACAGAGGGAAAATTTGCCAAGCATCTATCTGAAAAGGGACTTGTATGCAGGATATACAAAAATTTCTCAAAACCTGACAATAAAAAAACAACCCAATTAAAACTGAGCAAAAGATTTAAGCAGACATATCACCAAAAAGATAAGCAGGTGGCAACTAAGCACATAAACAGATGATCAACATCATGAGTTATTACAGAGATGCAAATTAAAACCACAATTATATACCACTACATAACTTTTAGATGGCTAAGGTTTGAAAAAATGACAATACCAATTATTGGTAAGTACTGGTGCAACAGGGACTTTCATATACTGCTTGTGAGAATATAAAATGACACAACCACTTTGGAAATTCATTGGCAATTTCTTTAAAAAGTTAAACCTATATCTATCATATGATCCAGCCATTCCACCCCTAGGTATTTTCCTAAGAGAAAAGAAAGCATTATCCATACAAAAACCTGTACATAAATGTTCACGGAAGCTTTATTTATAATAGCCTCAAACTGAAAACAACCCAAATGTCCATCAATAGGTGAAAGGATAAACAAATTGGGGTACAACTATACAAAAGAACATTACTGAAAAATAAAAAGTAACCACTGATACACAAAACAACAGGGATGAATCTGAAAGTAATTATCCTGAGTGAAAGAAGCCAGACAAAAAACATTACATATGGTATGAATTAATGCATTGTATAAAACTGCAGAAAACGCAAAGTGATCTATAGTGACATAAAGGAGATCAATGTTGCTTGGGGACAGGTGGTGATGGTGAGAATGGGGAAGCGGGGGAGGGAGGCATTACAGAGGGTTATGAGGAAACTTTCGGAGGTGATAGATATGTTCGTTATCTTGATTGTGGTGATGTTTTCGTGGGTGTATACTGTCAAAACTTATCAAATTTTACACTTTAAAAATGTGCAGTTTATTGTGTCAATTATGTCTCAATAAAGCTGTTCTTTAAAAAAACTTAAAATTTGAGAATGTACTGTGTGTCACTACAGGACCTGCTTCCAGGCTCTGGTAACTGGTAATGCTGCCTCTCTCCTTGTCTCACTAGCATCCACTTCCTTCCTTCTTTCTTCACCTCACTGTCCAGTTTGTCTTCTCAGCTCCTCCATCGTCAGTGTAAAAAAAAATCCCTGAATGAAATTTTCTCTGTCCTTAACATGAAGCTGCTCCTGTTTGCCTGGCAGTACTGTCTGATATATTTGATCATCAAGCAATAAGTATATTTAATATATATATAAAGATAAATATGTACCTATGCTGGTGCATATATACCTAAGCTACTAGATGTAGGTCTGTGTGACCTTACAAGAATGTCAAAAGATCTCATTTTCTCTCTTTCCAGGCTCCTGGGTGTCTGAAATCCCCACTATTAGTGTCACTCCTTGTTGGCCTTCTAGAGAGATGTGCATTTATCTTGGTGTTTTTTTTAGTGGTTAAAAAGGAGAGTGTGGGACTTCCCCGACGGTCCAGTGGTTAAGACTCTGCACTTCCACTGCAGGGGGCATGGGTTTGATCCCCGACTGGGGATCTAAGATCACACATGTCTCGCTGTGTGGCAAAAAAACAAACAAACAAAAAACATAGTGTGAAACCAGTCAGCCAGTCAGGGGACTAAGTAGCCAGAGGGGTGAAGGTGAGATGGTATCAGAAAAGAGATGGTAGTAGGATAGAAAGGTTCCAAAGGAGTGGTGGAGAATCTGACGATCAAGTGTACCGTCTTCACAACCGTGCTCAAAGCCATTTATTAATTCATTAAAAAATGAAAAATAGGGCTTCCCTGGTGGCGCAGTGGTTGAGAGTCCGCCTGCCGATGCAGGGGACACGGGTTCGTGCCCCGGTCCGGGAAGATCCCACATGCCGCGGAGCGGCTGGGGCCGTGAGCCATGGCCACTGAGCCTGCGCGTCCGGAGCCTGTGCCCCGCAACGGGAGAGGCCACAACAGTGAGAGGCCCGCGTACCGCAAAAAAAAAATGAAAAATATATTCCTTGCGTGTTAACACAAATAATATATTTTTTATGAAAACAACTACTTTTTCCAAAACAAAAGAAGTAGTAAGAAGTGTAGCAATGTTTTATATGTTTGCAAATCTCCTTGTGCCTGGCTTAAGAGAAGACAGTGGGATTCTCATATTTGCCTCTGAATTCAATCTCTTGTGATATGTCATTTTGGTTGAAATATATCAGGAAAATCCAGCCTCACATAGATATATGGTAGGAAAATGAAGGGTTATTTTATTTTATTTCTTTTAAAGTCTTTATTGAATTTGTCACAATATTGCTTCTGTTTTATGTTTTAGCCTTTTGGCCCTGAGGCATGTGGAGTCCCACCTCCCAGACCAGGGATCAAATCCACACCCTCTGCACTGGAAGGTGAAGTCTTAACTACTGGACCGCCAGGGAAGTCCCCCCAATGAAGGGTTATTTTAATAGCATTTTTAAACAGTTTTGAATATTCTTCTTTGATACCAGATCAGAACTTGTAAAAAGAAGCCTATGTTCAGCAATTAATGTTCCAGTTCTAGTACCTTATTTTAATTGGGAATGACCTAGATATTTAATAAACTTCTACCATTTAGCTTAATTTAGTAAAACTCTTCAAGTTATCAAAATCTGGAGAGATGATTTTTTTTCTCTGGCTACGCTGCGTGGCTTGAGGGATCCTAGTTCCCAGACCAGGGATCGAACCCAGGACCCCGGCAAAGAGAGCGCTGAGTCTTAACCCCTGGACCGCCAGGGAATTCCCTGGAAAGGCTATCTTTAAGTAGATATTCCTAAAACATAATTATTTGTAAAGAGTTTACCTAAAAGCTTTTATCTCATTTACATTAATTTATTTATAAAAATTTCATGATACCAAGTTATTTTTCTTACTGACAAATTTTGCAACAGATATGAGATCTTATTTGACTTCTAGTAAACCTAGGTACAATAAAAGTATTACACTTAACGTTGATGACCCGAAAGACATGCCTGCATTAATTAAAGCAACAAACAAACTAACTTAAATATCAATTATTAATTTAATGTTGAATATTTCCCAGTTAATATTGAACCTGAAATTTATTTGGATTAGTTTCTTTTATATTTCTGAGAATTTATATATTCCTTTAAGTCAATTAAATAGTGCTCGTTTATGAATTAATTTTTGTAATACCATCTATAGGTAAAGATATATCATATCTATAATGTATACACAGACACAATCAGAGATCTCATAGCTTCATCTTTAAAACTTAGTCATGAATCAGGTATTACAATATAAAACTCACTAGTTTATAAATAGCTTTTAGAATAAGTTAAGTTTATTCACTTGAGTTCCAAAAGGACTCTTTTTCCTCTTTTTCCCTCAGTCTCAGGAATTGGAGATGATAAGATAAGAATTTCTGAGAGCACTGGTGAGAGCACTGGTAGAACATTTACATCTCAAGGCACAGGGAGAGAAATGCAAGCTCCACTAGAAGGACTTGTTCTCTTAGGGTCAGTGTCCTGAAAAAAAATGTTTTATAAAGCTGGCTTTCTCTAATTCTAACTGCATATGCAATAAACTGGTGCTGGAATGTCAAAAGAGCCCCATGTTGGCCATTTTCAGGGTGAGATTTTCTTTCATTCCTAATTAAGTAAGTACTTGTAAGTATAAGTTTCATTTGTACATAAACCTGGCTGGGGTGTTAGTTGGAGGCTGGTTTTCTGATGTCCCTTGTTTATTAAAGACATTAGGCCAGACACCCACCTAATCACCCACTCCACACCTCTCAGTTTCTTTCAATTGAGCAAATCCAAATCTTTCAAGCAGGCTCCCCCAGTATTTTTTAACTGGGGGGCACTTTTCCCCAGTGTCTTTCAACTGGGTGCCCCCAGTATCTTTCAACTGGGGGGCCAGGTACTTGTAATACACCACCAAATAAAACTCAAGATCATGAACCAATAATTGGGAGATCAGAGAACCAGGAGAGACTCACCCAAATTCATGTGGACTCGCCAAAGAGGCAGATGGACACAAGGGGCCCTGCTGGTACCAAGGCTCCAGATCCTTGTAGAGTTCAGGCAAAGGAGAGAAGTCTGCCCCAGGTCCCTTCATGGTTGCCAAAACTGTCAACTGAAATAAAAATGCACAACATGAGAGCTGTGAGTTTCAGTTTTATTTGGGGACTTACTGAGGACTATAGGCCAGGAGACAGCCTCTCAGATAGCTCTGAGGAACTGCTCCAAAGAGGTAAGGGGGTAGGTCAGTATATGTGTGATTTTGGAAAAGGGGTATGTGCAATTAAATACACATCTTGGTAGAAGGTTACTGCTAGTCATTAAGCACAAATATCTTAGTTAATCATTTTAGTACTTTCTAAGTATAGGAAGATGCAAGAAATTGGGTTCGTAACATTTTCTCTTGAAAATATCTAACTAACTGAAGCTCTTTACTGCCAGTTTTCCCAGAGCACAGAGTGCCTCATTCCTTATCTCCCTGAAGTTCTTTCAGAGGGTGTTGAAGGTCAATGACTGCACTGGCTAATGACCTAATCCCTGTAAAGCTGAATTGTGAGAGACATTCTCTAATTGGCAATATTTTATACTAAATGTATATCATATTGTTTTTCACTTGGTCCTTAAAAAAACTCTATGATTTATTATTATAATTTTATGGATGGAGGAACTAGGGCTTAGAGGGGTTAATTAATTTGTCCAAGGTCACACAGACCAACAAGTGAAGATGCTGGGATCTGACCCTAAGTATGGCCTCCAACATTCTAGCCTTTTCTCTTACTGTGACATTTTCACCTAAAAATCCCTGGGTTTCTCATGGCATTTTAATGTGTGTAAGTCATCTGTGCACAATCCAGGATTTGTTTCCTGGGTAGGAGCTGCAAAACCTACTTGGCATTTGAGGTCAGTACATTAGAGGAATAAACTGTGCTGTATCTAGGCTTTTAAGTATCTAAATGATTAAGAGTTCATCTTCAAAGGAGAAAAATAACAGCCTTGTAAAATGGGATTACCAACGCAGCGCTTAGTATCTTAGACTCTTTAAGCCTCAGAACACAGAGAGCAGAAGAGAAAAACAAAATACATTTCTAGCTACAAGAGAACTAATGGGCTCCAAAGGAAAGAGCATGTCTTTTTTCTAAGCGACACCAAAAGCTGAATATCTGGTGCCTGCTCTCTGGGCAAAAGGCAGAAAAATCAAGGGATGAAAAGATACCACCTCGTTTAACAGACACTTAGAGCATTATTACACATTTCCGCAACTTTACCAAAAAGAGTCTCCATTTTAAACACTAACCTTAGTCTAACATCTCTTTGTGTCAGCAAGTGTCTTGTGCATGGTGGGTGCTCAGCAGCCCCACAGTCTCAGAGTGAAAATAATTTTTACCACCACCTAACATAGCTGTGTGCAGATACACATGAGAAAGGAAGGCCAAGAGATGAACAGCTGGCCCAAGGTCACACGGTTCTTTTCAGCAGAGCTCAAACAGAGCCCAGGTCTGTGGTAGGTGGAAGGTAACCACCCTGGGCTCTGCTGCCTCAATTGAGGGCTCAACTCTAACTTTTAGTGATAGAGTTACCCGGGCCAGAGAAATTGATCATGCCCAACTCACAGAGTTATAGTGAAGGGTCCTGTGATACTCTAAAGGAAAGACCGGCCTTGTGGTACATGAGTGCTCTGTAAATTCACTACCCTTAGGGCCATTATTACTGACCAGCTTCTCTGAGCACCTTCTACCACACAGCCTGCCAGCTCTTTCAATAATGTCTTGAAGGCGACCAGACTAGCCACTCCAAAGTATGACTATCTGGCACATGGATTATTTTGAGCTACAGGGAATTGAGAGCCAACAGATGCAGGAAAAGTTCTTTACCTCCCCTTAACTGACTATAATAGAGTATAAATTTCCTCTTTTGCAAAGGAAATGTACATTTATAAAGGAAATTTCTGGGACTTCCCTGGCAATCCAGGGTTAAGACTCCACACTTCCAATGCAGGGGGTGCAGGTTCCATCCCTGGTCAGGGAACTAAGATCCCACATGCCATGTGGCATGGCCAAAAAATAAAAAAACAAAAACAAAAACAAAAAAAAGGAAATTTCCATTTGTAAAGTTGCCTCAGTGTCAGGAAGATGGCTACACCCAGAGACAACTCTTACAATCTGAGACTATTAGCTGCACAAGACAACCTTTACATATTTCCTCCCCTCAACTTCTTCTAACCTGCCTCAACTCTCCCAGAAGTCCCAAACCTCTTTTCCTTTGTTTAGCCTAAGATGATATTTAAGCCTCAATCACTTGGCCACCATCTTGAGTATATTTTCCCACACGTCTTTTGTCAGTTTAATTTCCAAAGCCCTCAGCTGGAGAACCTAGTTGGGTAGAAGGAAAAGGTTTTTTTCCTCCCATACACTCTGATTAAAATAAATTATTTATTGGGCTGACACAGGAGAAAGTTCTGGTCTCTTTTTAAGTACACCAGCCAAACTTGTAACCAAGCAGGACCCTATGGGGTCTTCCTGGAAGAAGACCCCTGCCCCCTGTGTCCTCTGCCTGCCTCTTGTCTGTAGAGAAACTTTAGCCTCTGAGGCCTTCCCTAAGTTCCAAAGAGTAAATTTAATCAGAGAAGTGAGAAAATGAAGAAAGAAAGGAAAACAGTCAAACAAGGCAAAATAATAATAGTTCAGCCATTAAACAAAATCAGGGACCTTTCGTTCCTTCTCAAGGGATAGAGATAATATTCTGAGCCATGTCCTTTGAGCTGTTTGGCAGATACTGAACCCCCCCTCATCCCGGTGGAAGAAGTTAACTGTATGCTGCTGACAAGCACCTAGACCCCAGACCTGTGGGAATCAGAAGGTTGATGATGCTGACTTCCAATAACCTCACCACCAATCAATCAGAAGAATGTCGACGAGCTGATCACACACCCCACAAGCCCTCTCCTTCCCCCTGTCTTTAAAAACCTTCCCCTGAAAGCCTCCGGGAGTTCGGGCCTTTTAAACACGAGCCTACCTGGACTCCTTGTTTGGCGCCTGCAATACACGCTGCACTTTCCTTCACCACCACCAGGTGTCAGTAGACTGGCCTTACTGCGCGAGCGCCAGCTAGGGACCCCAAGTTTGGTTCAGTAACAAAATCTGTAGAAAGTTGTCAGCATCCAGCACTTGGGATTGGAATACTTTACCACAACCTAAACTTGAACTGGGATTTTTATCAAGAGAAGGACTGGAGAAAAGGCAGGCACCGTCTGTACAGGAGGTTCACGTGTTGCAGCTTCACCTTGCAGTTCTGTGAGCAACGGAACTTGTAAGGGCTTGGTCCTTGTGTTTACAAATGTGGACCGTGCAGGTGCCGGGTTTCTGAAAGCTGCCTCTTTTTACAGTGAGACGAAGCAGAGGAGGACAGCCCTATCTTCGGAAAGTTCAGGCCAAATTCTGGGCCCTCAGGGCCGTGCAAGTTCAGGGCAAAAGAAGTGCAGTCTTTAGATGCACTAACGAAGGGTGTGGGAGCGCGACCAAGGCGAGAGGGATGGAAAGGCGCACCGCTCCGCGCGCCCGCACCTCCTTGTTTTGGAGGCCCGCGCGGTCTCGCCTCATTCGCTGAGGCGGTCCAGGAGGCCGGGGAGGCGGAGCGGCCCCTTCAGCTGTACATAGGTCCCATGTTTGCTCCGCCATCGCTCCCGCCTTCTGGCTCGAGGCGGTCTCGCGGCTGCGCGAAACCACAACTCCCACAAGGCTCCTCGATCGGGGCGTGGCCACGGCGAATGGGCGTGGCCCGAACGGCTGGGCGAGCTGTGATACAAAAGGGGTCTTGGTGCTTTTTCTCTGCTTCCCCGCCGGGCTTCCTAGGTCTCGGGAGCTTTCTCATCCATGGATTGAGATCTGATCCTCTGACCCCTGGAGTCACTCACCGTCCGGGAGCGTCGCTTCGGACTGGCGCTCGACTGAAAGCGTGTGCCTAAGTGTAGGTTGGGGAGGCGCAGGGTGGGACCGGGTTGCACTGAAGCTGCCGGTGGTCCTGGACTTCCTGGGGGAGACTGTCTGAAGCCCAGGAAGTTACAGGTGCTGGTAGGGGAATCCCGGGGGAAAAACCGGGGCCCAAACCAGCACTACGGAAGCCAGCAATAACTCTGGGGTAAAGCCCAACCTCTAAGATGCTTGAATTTTGGCTATGAAGAAGAGCAGGAAAGATGACAGCCAAATCAATGGGATATCTGTGGACCTGTGCTGAAAATTTTAGATCTGTCTTCCAGATTTTTCTACCTGTCATTCATAGCTTTTATCTTTTTAGCCCTTGTGTTGCGTTCTGAGAGAATTCTTTGCCTTGGTATTCCAGCTCTCTGGTTTGGTTTTCAGCAGTGACTATTCTGCTATTCAGCCCATCTCTTGAAAGGTTTTATTTCAGTAGCTGTTTGTATTTCCAAGATATCTGGTTAACTCTCTTCGTAACTGCCTGCTCTCATTTCATGATGTGATATTCTTGCTTATCCCTATGATTATTTTCATTATGATGGTTTTAATGTCCTGATAACTTTAAAAGAAGTTTCCTCAGGTGCAAATTCTCTCTTAAAAAAAAAAGGAGAGGGCTTCCCTGGTGGCGCAGTGCTTGAGAGTCCGCCTGCCGATGCAGGAGACGCGGG
>NW_006779738.1:1363649-1365118 GCF_000442215.2 Lipotes vexillifer
GCTTGAAAGTCCGACTGCCGATGCAGGGGACGCGGGTTCGTGCCCCGTTTCGGGAAGATCCCACATGCCGCGGAGCGGCTGGGCCCGTGAGCCATGGCCACTGAGCCTGCGCGTCCGGAGCCTGTGCTCCGCAAATGGGAGAGGCCACGACAGTGAGAGGCCCGCATAACGCAAGAAAAAAAAAAAAAAAAAGGAGAAAGCATATGTTAAAGTTCTCCTTTTATGTTTTGATTTTCCTGAAATGTTTGTGATTGTTGGTCACTTTTTTTTTGTACCTGAGATTCCCTGATTTTTACCCTCTTTGCAGAGGGAAGAGAGATAAGGAGAGGGCACTGTAGGGTTTAATTTTTTTTTTTTTAATGAAAGTGGGAAGAGGCAAGGTTTGTGGCCTAGTGGCTATCTGGGGGACCCCCACCCTTCCTGAACCTGGTAATTATCGGGATTTTGCGTGTTTCTCTTGCTGAAGCTCCCATACTCTCTGATCCCAGCTGGAAGCAGAGATCCCATCTTCTGCTCCCTGAAAGCTTATATTTTGGTGAAGCTTCTTGTTCTGGCATCTCAGCCAGTTACCTTTCCATTTCCCTTGGCTCCCTCTCTCCAGGTTTTCAACCCCCTTTCCTTATGTACCAATAGGGATGGTAGGAAAGAGCGCTCTCCCCAAATTTTTTTAGTCTCTTTTTTCAGTACTTAGAAGGGAACCAAGCATCCTCAGTAGGACTCTCAAAGATGAATGAAAAACAATGCCAGTAATAGTTCTGCTAAAGAAATGACGACATCAATTCTTTGTATTGCATATAAATATTTTTTAAATTAATGTTATGTTAAGCATAAGAATTTCCTGGAGGTAATCATTTGAAAATTGATGTCTGTACACTTTTATATCTTATTAGAGCAAGATGCTCTACTAAGCATCAGAGTCATGCTGATCATCCATATTCTATATAAGAACTCTTGGAGTTCTGTTAAGATAACACCATCCATTTAAAAAAAAAAAAAAGGTAAAACTAGAACACTGATCAAATGTTAACTCCTATCTGTGCCCTGAAGCTCTGTTGTTAGTGGGCATAATTTAAAATTTGATTATTTACCCTTTAAATTAAGAAATTTGAGTGTCTGTTGTTTTCAGCACATAAGCACTTCATTGACAGAGGTGTGATTTTCAGCATTCTTTAAGCAGGTAGCAGAAGACACACAAAAAAATACAGATATTGTTTAATCTTGGTTAAAAAAAAATTAAATGACTATGGCATGTAAAACCTTTAGAGTACCTGGGATGGCATAGTGCATACCCATTTTTTTTTTTTTTTTTTTTTCGGTGATACACGGGCCTCTTCCTGTTGTGGCCTCTCCCCTTGCGGAGCACAGGCTCTGGATGTGCAGGCTCAGAGGCCATGGCTCACGGGCCCAGCCGCTCAGCGGCATGTGGGATCTTCCAGGACCAGGGCACGAACCCGTGTCCCCTGCATCAG
>NW_006779738.1:1365719-1382022 GCF_000442215.2 Lipotes vexillifer
TTTTTTTTTTTTTTTTTTGCGGTACGTGGCCCTCTCACTGTTGTGGTCTGCCCTGTTGCGGAGCACAGGCCCCGGAAGCGCAGGCTCAGCGGCCATGGCTCACGGGCCGAGCCGCTCCGCGGCTTGTGGGATCCTCCCAGACCGGGGCACGAACCCGTGTTCCCTGCATCGGCAGGCGGACTCTCAACCACTGCACCACCAGGGAAGCCCGCATCCCCATTTTGAATTATGGCAAATTCAGGTTGAACAAATGTTTTCACTTCCATAAATAACATCTTCATCATCCTCACTCTGGACACCTCTGCATCTGCTCTCACAACAATAGGCAGGTACCTAAGTTACCAAGCTCCACTAGACTCAGTCCAATAGAGTGTAGAATCAGACTTTATGCATTTCAAAATTTAATCCTTTTGTGCTTTCCATTTCCCCCTTCTCTTTCAACAGGTAAAAAAAACCTTGCTCAGCAAAACTTTTATTTTTGACCAGTTCATGAGAGAGACAATAAAAATACTGAAACCAATTAATTAGCTATTATTAGTTATTAATAATAATTATAATTAGCTAATACTAATAGCTAGTTGTACATAATTTCAAATGTTGGTGGAGACATTGACCATGAAACATTTTTTTTCACCGCCTGGTAGTAGAGTGAGATCACAAACAGCTCAGCTATGACAAATTCACACTCACACACACACACACACACACACACACACACACACACACACTACAAATGAGATTAACGGCTGAATTATGCTGGTGGTTTCTTCATACCCAACCCCACCCTTGCTTGGGTACAAGAACTTCAAGCACCTCCATAAATATCAAGTAATTTTAAACCCTGTGTTCCTTAGGGCCCCTCTCATCTTGTAACCTATGATGTTAGACTTTTCCATATACTGTTTTAGGAAAGCCTGAGTTTAGGATTTCATCCTAGCAGTTTATTAGCACACTTCCTAGACTGGGGAAGAAAGAAAGCACAAATGGTGACAAGAATGCCTCGTCCACGGACAGATCACATTCTACTGTACAGAGGTTGGTAATATAACCCACCACGCGCTCCCCCACCCCCAAGCTTCCTCGTCTCTCTAGCTCACAGATTTCAAGCAGAAACCCTGATTTTAAATTTTGTTGCATTTTTATTTTCCAGATAATATATCCACATTAACATAAGTGTCAAAAAAGGTAAGATTCCCCTAACATTTGTGCAAACAAATCAAACTCTTGTTTGGGGTAACTGGTGTTTCCTTTCTATATTCCACATGGATATTATATGATTTACGTAGTTTTAATTATGGTTGAATTTGAAAACTGCCCACTAACTTATGCTCTCTTTATTTTTTCAAAAGCTTTGTTGTCAATCTAAGAGTATAGAATCAAAGTACATTGCTTTGCATGTGAATGTTCTCTTGAAATTATATTACTATTTAAACTAATTACAAGGAATTTGTTCATTAATAGAAAATTAATGAACAATGGGAGAAGAGAAAATGCCGTCAAATTTCCCATGCAGATGGAATTTCTTTGAGGTTCGATTATTCTCTTGTGAAAGAAAGTAGGACATGAAATAAATTCACTGGAGAGAGGGGAGAAATAAATGACCAACTTAGGATGAGTTCAAACTTAAATTGCAAAATCAAAAGCCCTTTCTAAATGCCTCTCTTATAAATAATTCTATTAAAATAACAAAGCCAACAGAGTACAGAATTATTTGTTTCCAAATATATACCCTTGAACTTTTGTTATCATGTAGAAAATTACCCATTTGCCTCTATTGGTTGGTTGGAATTTTGAGAGGAAGCTAGTGTATAGAATAGGAGGGTTTTTAGCATTGAGTGAGGGCAAGGAAATGGGTCCCTTAACACTGCCTGCACAGTGTAGCAGCAACTTTTTGAGGTCACAGTCTGAATTTGGATGGCCATCCTTTGCCTCAGGGAGGGAGTGACTGTTTAGCATGAATGTGTATCTTTGAAGGGAGGGCTGTCCAAGCCTCTGGGGGTGTGCCTGTCTCATTCACTGGTCTGGTGACTTACTGCTTCAGATATTTGCATGATAAACTCTAGTTAAAATCCACCTCCAGCTACTTACAAATTATTACAGGTACTGGACCTTCAGAGGCCTATGCAACCAGGCACCCTGTTAAAAACATAGAACAGGGTGCTATGTAGCATACACGGTGTGAAAAATTGACATCAGTATTCACTCAGTGGTTTCAGTCAGTTGTTTTCCACTAGATTGTAGAGGTGAGAAACATCTGGAAGGTTCCCAGGAAGTGGTGGATTTTGGGGGGAAAGAAAATGAGGGTGGGATTACCAGATTTAGGAGGTAACAAATAAAGCATGAGAGGTAGGCCTGGAATCATGAACTTTTGCTGTTGTCTCGGCAGGAGTTGAGGTATTGGGCTGGCCCAAAAGTTTTTTCGGGTTTCCCGTAACATCTTATACTGAGGCTGCGTTGAAGTGGGTCAGCCACAGGGAGGTGGTGGTGATTCCACAGGGGAATCATCATTTGGGTTTGGGTATCAAGAAACAACCAAAGTAATTTAGCCAGAGAATCCCACTTGTAATGTGCGTCTGTGTGTTAACTCTTCATAGCTGAGGATATTGAGCTGGATGGTTACTGATATCCTATCCAATTCCAACATTCCTCATGTCTGGACGTCTTTGTTCTGCTTCTAACTAGATGTGAGACCTCAGGCAATTCCTCAACCTCTAATTCTACCCCCATGTGGTGGCGTCATGTGTACCAAGCCCCAGAGTTTGTTTTCTCCATAACCAGACACAGGTCCTTCAGTTCCCAATCTCTTAACTGGGCTGACCATTACAGTGTAGAAGGTGCATGACCACCCTGGATGAGAAGTGATGGTTACTTCCCCTTGAGGAGAGCGGGTGCTAAGAGAGGGCGGATCACAAGGGGAAATCCTGCCAGCGCCTGGGGGCACGGGGAAAAGGGGAAGAGTGTGCTGACATCAGACTTGGGGGGGGGGTGGTAGAAGGTGCTATCACTTGTTGCCCTGCAGTCACAGAATGGGGTTGGGGGCAGAGCAAGGACGAGTGTGGTAATGGAGCAGTGGCAGGCACAGAGAATGACCTGGCTGAGTAATTAGAAGGGAAAGGTCTTGTTATCGGTTTTGATTTTGTGAATGTGTGTGTGTGTGTGTGTGTGTGTGTGTGTGTGTGTGTGAGAGAGAGAGAGAGAGAGAGAGAGAGAGAGAGAGAATGCGTTACATTTTAAACGAGGGAGATAAGTGATGTTTACTTTTGTTTCTAGTGATATCTTTTCCGTGATAATAAGAAATTCATATGATTGTAAATGGAGTACTGGTGCTGGACTCCAGGCGCAGGTTCAGAGAGTCGAAGAGGGAGCTCTGGGGAGCCATCCTCTTCTTTTTTTTTTTTAATTTAATTTTTTTTAATTGAAGTATAGTTGATTTACAGTGTTGTGTTAGTTTCAGGTGTACAGCAAAGTGATTCAGTTACATATATGTGTGTGTGTATGTATATATATATATATATATACACACACATATATATGTGTTCTTTTTCAGATTCTTTTCCCTTATAGGTTTTACAAAATATTGAATAGAGTTTCCTGTGCTATACAGTAGGTCCTTGTTATTTACCTATTTTATGTACAGTAGTGTGTATATGGGGAGCCATCCTCTTAATAAGAGAAGTAAACACTAGTCACCTTCAGAGGTCCTACAATACAGCATGGCTGATGTCATCTGGACCCTGTTAAACATGTTTAATCTAAGAGTGTGATTCTTCATTGTGTTAAGTACAACAGGCCTTCTGCAGAGCAGTGAGGAAGCTGGGGGCGGCTGTGCCATTGGAGCCTTTGTGGAAAATACTTGGTAGTACAAATAGCAGTAGTTATCAGTTTTGGAGAGCTTATTCTCCTCTGTTGCAGGCGCTGTGCTATCATGTAGGTTTACAGGGGTGAGGTAAAAGTAGAAATAAAAATAGATGTGGGCTCCGTTCCCATGAAGCTGAAGCCCATCTGTTCCCTTTTACTGTGCATTCCCTTCCTGTCTTCTCTGGGCGCTATGCAGCCCTACCAAGCACCTACAGGGTTGAAGTGCCTGATTCTGTAAAACGACTGCAGTGTCCTGAGCGTGCTCACCAGGCTGGCTCTGCCTTGAACGGTGGAAGAAGACACAGGATATTTGCCAGTGATTTTATCATCTGGTGGTGGTTTCTGGTTCCTGAAAGTTGGTGACGTCATCTGGCGTGACCACGTTGTTAAGTATGAGATAAGAGTGGAGGAAGATAGACTGATATTGTGGAAGAAGAGCTGTCCCTGCGGGATCCCTCCCACGCTCGGGGGGCGGGGGGCAAAGCAGATTCCAAGAACACGATCAGTGACCTGAGGATGGCAGGCGTGCAGCATGGAGTGGATGGGAGATAAAAGACAATGTCAACAGCCCAGTTCTGTGAACTGATTTTCTGAATGCTATTATGCCTTGTACAGAAGAAGACAGTTTGTGGAACAGAAGGGCAGCCTTATAGAGCAAGTTTTACCAGCCATTGAATTTATTGCATTTTTCCATCCTGGACACAACGCTCATTAGTCCAGTCAATCTGTTGGTTATAAAAATGAGCTTTCCTCTAACGGACATTTCTCACTTTGTAACCTCTTTGAGCGATACGCATCCTTCTAACTTTATCCCCAAATACCTAATCCTGTCTTGTAAAGAAAACTTGAGAGTTTTATAGCTCCATAAACATTTAAGAAAAACAGTGGACTCATTCTAGTTACTTTTTAATCCTGTTGACGTGCCAAGAAAGGAATCAGTAGCTATCAGCAATCTTGTCACCAAGCACAAATTGCAGTTTATACCTAAGTCAGGATGTCATCAGTAAATAAGTCTTCTGCCTCCTCCAAAGCCTTTTGCCCACCTTCTAATATCTCTATTATGCCGTAAAAATAAAAGCGGTTACCAGTGTCCAACTGTCATTAATCACAATTCAGCTTACTCCAGAAGTACAAATAAACCGTTCATTACATTTTTAGCCCATTCCTTTGACCCTGATACAGAATTGCTCATTAGCCTTATTCCTAAATCAGGAACTACAAAATTTTAATAGAACAACAGTTTCCTTGATGGTATCATGGAAATGTAAGTGCCCAGTGCAATTTTCTTAACTTGTACAATTACACATTACAGTAAATGGGTCAAGGCCATTGTCAAGCCTCCATCAAGGAGAGTCATTAACTAGAGGAATTTCCCCTTGTTCTTCAGCCTCTGAGCTGACAGGTTCCATTAGTTGGCCACACACGTTTGACAACCTTGTAGACTTTTTATAGCTGAACAGCATATCTGTGTTTAAGGTATTGTTATGCTTTTTCTTAATATAAGAATGCCAGTTTTTTCACCTTTCACACTACTGCCCTCATTAGGAAAGTTCCTGCCTCAGAAGGTTGAACCAGTCCTCCAAGGGGATCACCTGAAATACCTCCAAGATAAAAGTGAAATTCTAAACAACATCCATAATAACTTTATTAATATTGATAAGGAAAGGATTTTCCCCTTGATACCGTAATACGTATATACGTACATATATGGAAAGATAACTAAAAAAAAAAGAGCAGTCTGATAAATGGAAGAAAGAATAAACATAAAAATTCAGAGGAGTGAGACCACTGATATATGGGCTCCATGAGAGCAAGATTTTTGCCTGTTTTGTTTACTGCTGTGTCACCCGGCACCCAGAACAGCACCTGGCACTGTATCCACTCAAACTTAGGTTGTTTTGAATAAATCACTTTGGCCTTTGATAGTGAGGTAGTTAGTTTACAGTCCTCAGGCAAGGGGTGGGATCTGTGTTGGGATTTCAAGAACGAGAGCAGCCAAATAACAAAACAGAGATGCTAAGCTGTGCAAGGATACACTTTGCTGGATTGGGGTAGGTCAAAATGCATTTCAAACATGATTCATGTATGACTGTGATCTGTACACATGTTGATCATTTTCCTTTGAAAACGTGAAGCACGCAGGTGTCATCCACAATGAATTGTTTTGTCCATATACAGAATCACAAAACAAGTTATCCTGGGCTTCCCTGGTGGCGCATTGGTTGAGAGTGCGCCTGCCGATGCAGGGGACGCGGGTTCATGCCCCGGTCCGGGAGGATCCCACATGCCGCGGAGCGGCTGGGCCCGTGAGCCATGGCCACTGAGCCTGAGCATCCGGAGCCTGTGCTCCACAACGGGAGGGGCCACAGCAGTGAGAGGCCCGCGTACCGCAAAAAAAAAAAAAAAAAAAAAAAAAAAAAACAAGTTATCCTGACTGGCCTCTGCCCACACACTCCAGGAGTATAAGTATACTTCTCCCCATGGTCTTTCTGACGTCAAGACTAACAAGTTGACCCTCCTCTATTCAGTCCTGCTCCCATCGGTTGTACATTACTCCCAGTGTTTGCAGTCTTGGAGTTGCCATACCGTCTGACTTTTGGTCATACAACGTCTTTGAAAGCCAGTGTGTGTTTTACATTTACAGCATGTCTCAGTGTGAACTAGCCACATTGCAAGGGGTCAGTAGCCACGTGTGGCTACTGGCTGTAGTATTTGTACAGTGCAGGTCTAGAAAGACCACACATTCTTCTAATCAAAAAAAATGCCATGAGTTACTACACTACATCTTATTTCAATAATTAAGTCAAGCGATGGTAGCGACTCAATCATGGAATCAAATCTGATGAGGTAAATCCTTGCACTGCCCCTGTGCTTACATTTGCTGTTCTTATTGTTGTTGTTTTTGTTGTTGTTTTAATGCTTCTCACTCACTGTGTGTTTGATCAAAGAATTAGGGAAATGTGTGACTGCAGAAAATAGGATGGGCCATGACAAAGCCTGTCTGCTTGACCAAAGTGGAGTCAAGCTCCTTCGAGTCCTCTTTCTGACGAGACCCTGATCTCGGGCTCTGTTCTTTAGTCCAGCGGCTCTGCCCATTCAGTCCAGTTTTAGCAAGAATCCTGTTGTCAGAAAATCCCCTACCCTTGATATCTGATCAAATTCCTTATCTCCCACCCTTGATATTTTATCCCCCTGGCCTGCCTTCGGCAATAATCCTGTCCATTTGATTTAGCCAGAATGCCCCCACCCTTCCCCTGATGTTTCAGCCCGCTCTGGCTCTAAATCTCCACTTGTCCTTGTTGTATTTGGAGTTGAGTCAGATCTCTCTCCTGTACTACAAAACCCCATTGTAGCAGCGCCCCTGCCCCCAAGAATGAAGTCTTCTTTACCATCTTTACCAAGTGTCATGAGTGATTTTCCCTTAACAGTCAAGAAGGTGCTAGTAGGGAACCATGACAAAAAAATGTAACCTCCTATAATGGACATGCGTTGGGTTTGCCTGATCAATATCCTTCCCTCTTCCCCTGAGATACTACCCTCCTCAATTCCAGACGGTCTTAGCAGAACTGCCAGCTGAGTTTTTCTTCCTCAGGGGTGGGCAAGTGAGCCACACTAAGCCAAGATGAAAATTCTGTTGGGAAACTGAACCTTGAGAATTCAAACCAAGGATGAAAATGGATTGACACTGCATTATTCTGATGGCCCATTCATTCTTGCTTTCCTGGTTTTGGGGTCTACCATAGTTCCGCCTTTCTGAAGACAAGGACCACTTGGGGGAGAACACTGTTCACAGAGTCCCTCTGCAATGGCCCACGTGGGCCAAGGTTGGGGAGCATAACAGATCTCTGGAAGTTTTTGAAAGATGCCTTTTTCCCTTTTGTATGTGGCCATTCAAGACAAAAGGTCTGGGTAGAGTAGAGGATGATTAGAAAAGGTGAAGTTATAGCGGCTCACTGATTTTGTGGTTGATGGAGAAATGGAAACACCCAGGTACAGGGCTCAGGGGGCAGGGGTGGGGTGAGGTATGGGGAAGGGAGAGACATTAGTAATCTTTGTCTTTCAGAACAGCCCCTGAGACCTTCCTCACAAATGAAAATGCCCCGGTGAGGTTCTCCTAAATTCTGGCAAGTCCCATAAATTGAACTGACTGCTGAATCTGCCATCCCCATGGCCAGATACCTCTGACCATGATCTGATTGCCGTCCTCTTAACCTGACAGAGGAGGCCACCAGAAACAGCAGGGAATGCCCCCAACTCCTGCATCTCCCACACAAACCAGCTGTCAACACCTATGAACATCTTCCCCACCCCCATTCCTGTAGACATTGCTCAGTCATTCCACGAGGGGCACAAATGCTGCTAGTTGGTGGTGTGGACAAAATGAGCAAACTGGGCTTGCAGCAAAGCAAGGACTAGTCTCATAATCCAAGCTGAACTAAGAACTCTAGGGCTTACCAGCCTGCCAGGAAATCACTTGGGAGGCACTCAACCTCTGCCCTTCCACTGATTTGGGTCACACTAGGGGGTTTCCAACAACTGTCAACAACATTTTCTTTCTGTTGGATCCATGTGACCTTCTGGGGCCACACTTCTTGTGTAGAAGCCAAGCATTAATTTACCTCCTTTCCAAAACCACACGGACTTGTACTTCAGAGGGGTGGGCCTAAGAGACCCTCAAGTGTTTAAGGAAACACCACCAGGAGGTCATGTAGCCCTAAGATGACTGCAGAGATATCCCCCAAATGAGGCTATTCTTGGTTACTCAGGGGAACCTTCCAGAGTGATAACTGCCTCATTATTTATACTCACGTTGCAGACAGTCTTCCCTACAATGGGAGTCATCCAGTTAGAAAAGGTGCTACAAAATTTGTCCTGATCTTAAAGAACTGATCAGCAGTTTGACCCGAGGAGGTAGTCAGGTCAGCCTCAACTCGTGGGCCAGGGTTCTAATGGGTGTCAGAATTGTGGGCCAAGGCAGAGACTGTGCAATCATTATTACATACTGCTGCACCCAAGGGAATGCCTTGCACCACGTGGAAAGGTCAGTAGAGACCCTTAATGACAACGATGGTTTCTGAGATTTGTTCAGCTGGTTGAGTCCAGGACCCTGGGGGGCGCGGTTGAGGTCAGTATTATGGTTTGGTCTCATCCCGCTGCTTGGGTTCTGTCGATCGTAGCTATAAATGCTGTATAAGACAAAATGAATGGATTTGGTCCCAGCCTCTACTGGTCAGAGTCATCAACGTGTCTCACTTACGAAAAGATTCCCCAGAAGCCAAGAGAGTATAGAAATAAGGAGTGGATATTATTGGGAGACAATTTTCTGTGGATCTCTTCATTTCTGCACATCATGTGAGCAGAGGCACTGAAAGCCCTTGTTCCAAACTGTCTGTTCAAAGATATTTATGTAGTGAACATCCTTGAAATATAGGAGTGCCTCTTTCCAAAGCAGAGGGGAGGTTTGCTTACTGTCCAGTATAATAAAGATAATGTCTCCATTTAGGGAAAGGTCAGCCAGGCTTATCGTCCATTATAAAAGAGTTGGGGTCCCTATGCTCAGGGCTCCTCAAATGCGATGCAAACCTATTGTGTGCCCAGCATCCACCTGGGCTGCCGCATGTGACCCCCGTGGCACCTGAGGAATGAGGGGGAACCGACAGACGTGAACATGAATCTCACACCACTTGCTGTGCCATGAGTAATAAAGTCCTTTGTTGTTTTGACCTAAATATGCTGTGTTTTCTGACAACAACCATGAAACTGGCAAGCTAGCTTCTTAGTTTGAAGGTAGGGTAAAATTTCAGACCCTTACAGTTCTTGATAAAAAGTCAAGTAGGCAGTTGAATGTACAAGCATGGAGTTCACCAGGGAAGTCCCTAAAGGGTTATTCTAGTTCTGAATGTTTCAATCCTTGTCAGATATTTACCACAGTGTTAGCACACACACAGAAAATGCTTGGCCCTCAGTAAACCCGTTTTCTAATATTAAGACCACTTATCAGTGCACTTTTTACCCACTACCAACTGGCTGTTTTGCCAAGAACTGATTAAAGCAGAATTGTCATGTGAGAGACTTCTAAGCCAAACAGTGAACGCTGTGAGAACAAACGCAGCACCTGGGAGGTTTTGTTGTGGCTGTGCACCCATGATTAGAAGGTGGCAGAACAGGCTTCAGAGATGAAGTTCACCCCTTCAGGAGCCAGTCAGTCAGGAACTTTCTCAGAGTGTTAAAGCCTCAAATTCCAAAGACCACCAGGAACAAGCCTGTTGTCTGTTAAAATCAGATTTATTGACTCAATACCGTGAGAGAAGATATTTCACGGGAACCAAAGGCTGCTGACCAAGAGGGTGGAGGAAAGCATCTTTCGGAAGCTCCCTCTGAAGGAGTCTGAGGCAGGTCTAAGAGCAAACATTTATTACTCATGGTTCTAGAGGCTGGGAAGTTCAAGATCAAGGTGCTGGCAGATCTGATGTCTGGTGAGGACCCCGAATCCTGGTTTGCAGAAAACCATCTTCTGGTTCTATCCAGAGAGAACAAGCTTGCATGTCTTTTCTTATAAGGACACTAATCCCATTCATCATGACCTAAGCACCACAAAGGCCATGCCTCCTAATGCCATCACCCTGGGGGTTAGGATTTTAACATATGAGTTCAGGCAGAACATAAACATTCAGTCCCTAACAGGTGCGGCCATGAGGACAGGGTGGCTTAGCAGTTGGGTATCCCCAGGGATTTGTTAATTTTGTTGATCCTTTCAAAAAACCAACTCTTGGTTTTGTTAATTTTCTTTATTGTTTTTCTGTTCTCTGTTTACCTCGGCTGTAATCTTTATTGTTTCCTTCCTTCTGCTAGCTTTGGGTTAGTTTGTTCCTTTTCTAGTTGCTTAAGATGTAAAATTAGGTTGTTGATTTGAGATCTCTCTTCTTTTTTAATATAAGCATCTACAGCTCTAAGTTTTCCTCTTAGCACTACTTTCAGTGCATCACATAAGTTCTGTCGTTAATGTGTGTAATTTTTATTTGTCTCAAGATGTTTTCCAATTTTCTTTGTGATTTCTTCTTTGATCCATTGATTAAGAGTGTGTTGTTTAATTTGCACATATTTGTGAATTTTCCTGTTTCCTTCTGCTGTCGATTTCTAGTTTCATTCCATTTAGTCAGAAAATGTACTTTGTATGATTTCAATCATTTTTTAAGACTTGTAGCCTAATATATGGTTTATCCTGGAAATATTCCACGCCACTTGAGAAGAATGTGTATTCTGCCCTTGTTGGGTAGCGTGTTCTATATATGTCCGTTTAAGTGTTCTATTTTCTTATGGACCTTCTGTCTAGTTGTTCTATTCATTATCAACAGTATTGAAATCTCTGACTATTACTGTAGAACTGTCTATTTCTCCTTTCAATTCTGTCAGTGTTTGCTTCATAAATTGAGGAGCTCTGCTGTTTGGTACATAGATTTTATAATTGTTATATCCTTTTGGTGAATTGACCCTTTTATCATTATATAATGTCCTTCTTTGTCTCTTGTGACAGTTTTTGATCTAAATTCTATCTTTTATATTGGTATAGCCACCTCTGTTCTCTTCTGGTTACTATTTGAATAGAACTATTCATCAACTCTTTCCTCATTCATTAAAATGACAAGTCATCCAAAAAGGCAGTCATGGTAGAATGGCAATACATTTGCTAGTGTCATGGAAATGCAAATACTAAGTGCAACGTAATTCACACAATCACTTAACACTACAGTAACCTAACAAGGAGCTCTGAAGCCTCTGTTGTTAAAAAACATCCTTAGCCATTTGAAATAGTGCTTCAGAGAAAACCTCTAGCTGACAGGATTCTATGCATTGGTACTGACATGTAGGATATTCATTTAGACATTTTGTTTCTCTGATGTCCTTTGTATAAGAAGCTATAAATCTTTTGCTAGTGGAAGATCACTTTCCATCTTACTGCCTTTTCAGGAAATGCCACATTAAGCCACCTAAAAGAAATATTCAAGATACTGGAAAAACAAGATCCACATTTTACTGTTAAAATTCATAAAATGTATTTTTCTGAAACGGGCCTGAAAAAGAATGTTAAGACAAACTGTCTTAGTGCTTTCTACCTAAAAAGTAAATTTATGCTAAATATATACTGGTGAAGTTGTAGAACAAAGATATAAGGTCATAGATGGAAAACTAATCATCCTAGTGATGGTGTATACATTAAAGTTTGGGTGAGTAAATTAAATTTCTACAACAAATGAATTTAAAAATTATATTCCCCAATAATAAACACATAATAAGTATAGTATCTTACAAAAACTTGTAACCCTTCACTCAAGGCTTAAATTCCATAAGAGGGGGCAAAAATTTTACACTGAAAAATAGATTATTAAAGGACGATGTTTTGCCCTTCACAGAAAAAAATTAGCCAGAAACAACTTCATAATGCTAAAATTTAAAAATTCAGATTACGTTCAGCACTTTACCCCACTTGGCTAATTCTCTTTTCTCTTTGTGTCTTTATGGTGACTGATAAGTAAATATTTTTCAGGCTTCTCATTTTTCTCTGTCCAAGGATAGTGACAAGTTCAGTGTTGCTTTCTCAACAGTGCTTGCATCATTGATCTTATCCTCTCAAGGAAATTTTATACTGATTTTTTTTTTTTTTTTTTTTTGCCTATGGTATCCAATTTAGTAAGAGCTAAATCAAAATATTTAGGGTTTATAATTTTCTCTTTCTACAAGAGGCACCAATTCTAGGATGGTCATTTGGGATATCCTTTGAGATCAAAAGGAAATTCAAACAACATCAATGATTCAATCAACAAATGCTTATTGGCAACTGTGTATAGGTACTGTGGTAAATAATCAGAGAACTATTACATGAGTAAGGAATTCTCTCTTCAAGGATGTTACAGTCTGGATAGACTATTTTTAAAAAATATTTATTTATTTATGTATTTGGCTGTGCTGGATTTTAGTTGTGGGATCTTTAGTTGAGGCACGTGGGATCTTTTTAGTTGTGGCATGCGGGATCTAATTCACTGACCAGGGATCGAACCCGGGCCCCCTGCATTGGGAGCTCAGAGTCTTAGCCACTGGACCACCGTGGAAGTCCCTGGGTAGGCTATGTTATAAACACACACACGAAAGACCAGTCATACAGAGGAGCTAATGATGAGTGTGAAATAAATGCTATGGACCACAGTTGACATTGGGTCAAAGAGAGAGATTTCTTTGGCCTGTGGTAGTAAGGTTGGCTACCTAGAGGAGGTAAAGAATCAGTGCAGGATGTAGAGAAGGGAACAGCAAATGTTGAAGGAGGAGAAAGGAAGATATCTCCAGAATAAACTGAAATGATCTGCCATGAATTGAAGTATGCTTTAGTAGGCTGGAAATTAGATTTGAATATATTTCAAATATACTGATCTGTGCATATTTTCAAAATATCCCTTTGGAAAGGTGAAGCATATATGGTTGACTCTCTTGGCCCCATCCAATGCCACAGGCTACTGCCGTGGCCAATGAAATCACCCTACTGCAGGCCTTTCCCTCACCCTTAATCTCTTTCGTGTCTTAGACCCTCTTCCATATCCAGTACTTTGCTTCACTGTGGATTAGGATTTATAATCTTACCATCATCAAGTCCTAAAGATAATTCCCAGCCTTCGTCTATGTAACAATCTTTTACATTGCAGCACTGCTCAGAATTTTGTCTTCTAACAGTACCTGGAGCAAGGATCATTTTAACTTCAAAAAATTTCATTAACAGCTGCTAATTAAAGATTTGCAGTTTCAGACTTAACCCATGATTTTTATTAGTCAGGATCAGAATAAAGAGAATATAGGGCTCTGGTTATCTGTTTTAAATATAGCAGTGTATACATGCCAATCCCAAACTTCAATCTATCCCTCCCCTGTCCCCTCCACACCCCCCCGCCCCGTAACCATAAGTTTGTTCTCTAAATCTGTGTGTCTGTTTCTGTTTCGTAAATAGGTCCATTTGTATCATTTTATTTTAGATTCCGCATAGAAGCGATATCATATGATATTTGTCTTTAAAATAGATAACCAACAAGGACCTATTGTATAGCACAGGGAACTCTGCTCAATATTCTGTAATAACCTAAATGGGAAAAGAATTTGAAAAAGAATAGATACATGTATATGTATAACTGAATCACTTTGCTATACACCTGAAACTAACACAACATTGTTAATCAACTATATTCCAATATAAAATAAAAAATTTTTTTAAGTTATTAAAAAATAAAACAAACAAAAAAACATATACAGGTCTCCAGAAATAAAATAATCAAATTAAAGAATTCAGGAAAAAATTACACGAATGTCTGCCTGTACACAAACACTCCTCCCTGCTCATCCATGTGGAGGGCTCAGGAGAAAGACATCTCCCCTCTCACCCCACCCCACTTTGTTAGCCAAAGAGTTGCCTTCATTACTAGAAAAAGCAAATGATCCCCCACTGACTGCATTGCCACTAATTTCTGATGGACTGGGGGCAACTTGCTAAACTTCTTGGTATTTCAGTCCTAACCCCGTGCGGTTGTTGGGAGAATTAAACAGTAACCTGTAAAGTGAAAAGAACACTAGTGAGTGGCAGCCCCCAGCAACTGGAGTAGTGATAGCTGCTTGCCATATAATCCAGTTTCAACCTCAATATAGCCTTGGTATGATGAGGATAGGAATGGTGCAGAATAGGAGGAAGGAAGAAAGAAACCATAAGAATTCACTACTTTATTTCTTAAAAATTGGTGGAATGTTTGTGGAGTTTGAATTTTGAAGGTATTTGATGAAGAGGATCCTAATTTCAAATCCAGATAAATGTATTGCTATCAGTATAATCACTACCATCTGCATTCAGTATGTTCACCCTATTAGCTGGTTACATTTCAACAGTTTTCTGGGTTTGCTACTGCAAGCTTGGATCTAATGGTGTCCGTGTTAAATTCTATAAATAGACAAGAAATCCTTTGGCATGATGAAGCAGTGGTTCTTAGACAGTTTGGCAGTTGTCTACAGACATTTTTGATTGTCACAACGAGGGGGGTCCTCCAGGCTTCTAGTGGGTAGAGGCCAGAGATGCTGCTAACCATCCTACAGTGAGCAGGACAGCCCCTCACAACAAAGAATCATCTGGCCCAAAATGACTACCGTGCCAAGGGTGAGAAACCCTGATGTAGGTGAAGCAATACCAAGACGTGGAATGATGGGCATACTGGCTTTGAGCCATATGAATGTTACTCTCATTCATGCCCTCACTATGTCACCGAAAGGCCAAGAAAATTACTTATATCCCATTGCAGAGGAAGTTTTTAATTAAGGAGACAAGGCAACCTGTTTTCCTTGCCAGCCCAGTATAATCATGAATACATCATTCTCAGTGGCAGGACTTCAAGTTATGTGAAAGTTCAGTAATATGGACTTTCAATCACCAAAGCTGCCACTGTGCAGTGCCTAATCTGTTTAATTTGCGGGCCACCATAATTCGCAATGAACTCCCAATCTGGCAGCCTGATCTGAGATGGCCAGCTAGCTACCTAGTGGTAGGCCAGCAACTTTGGACTCTTTCTTCTCAGAAAGGGCAGCAACTTTTCCTTCACTGAGACAGATGCCTTCTGAATTTGGACTTGCTTTTCTATCTGTCCTGCCTCTCCCAGCATCATTATCTGTGGATTCTCTTTTGCAACAGGAAGTGATCAAGAATGAAGTAACAGGACAAAAAAATCATTTTGGACTGCAAATGAGAAAGAATAACCAAAATATTTTTAAAAGATCCTAAATCTGATAAAAAAAAATTGTTTCATGATGACTGAAATTTGATTACTCATGGGAAAAGAAGCAATGGTAAAGCAGGTGTTCGATTAGTATTGAAATGTTAAATAACAAAAAAGTTTCTAACTTTCTTTTGAGTAATTTGGAAAAACAGAATTCTGTTTTGAGCAGTGTGCTTTTAAAATAAATTAGAAATGAGTCGCATGAACATAGGAATACAAATCTAATAAACTTTATTAAATATTTAAGCAGCATTGCAGAGAAGATTGCACACTACCGTCCCTCACAATCACAAGATAGCTGCTAGTAGCTCTTGAGACAGGACAATTCTTCACTTATCCCATCCCAGTTGTAGAATAAAAGCTCTTCCCATAAGTCTGACTGGACCAGCTTTGGTCACTTCCCTATCCCTGAACCAATAATAATTGCCTGATGTTGTCATGTGTTGATTGCTTCTAACTTAGGTTTCGGATTCTATTATTGTGAGGCCAGTGGAATCACCATATTTGAATAGACTAAACAGGACGCCTCTCTGTGGCTGGGAATGGGATTATTACCTCTGAAATCACATGAGTCATAAGGGGAATAAATGGAGGATGGATGGAAATTGGGGTTCTGATGCAAAGGAGGAAAGGAGAAATAGATGCTAGGGAAA